>NC_080846.1:3748899-3991436 GCF_030435755.1 Ochotona princeps
TGGGCTTGGCCGATCCAGGGCAACCTTTCTCTCTTGAGTCCCTGACTCCTCCATTGGCGCCCTCCTCCTACCAACCCGTCCCAGACTCTGTGCCAAGTGGATCTCTTCAGAGTGACCACCCTATCTGCTCCCAGAAGCTGGCACTCCTGTGGCCCAAGATCTCTCAACACTCCAACCATCTCTCAACACTCCAACCTTTGCTGGGGTTTTCACAGGTCACGGACTACACAGAGCTTCATCGCTCAGCCTGCTACCCAGCGAACTCCCCAGCCCCTCACTCTTTGAAAGACTTTTATCCATCTCCAACCACATGCTAGCCAACAGTTCTGCCCTTATGGAGTTCACCAGCTCATACCCAACCAGCTCCGTTGGCCCAGAGTCACACCCTGCCCCACACATGGTTATTCTTGTCTAAGATGCCCATGGCTCCACCTCTGATTCTGTGCTCCTCCTACTCCCTCTGCTCCAGTCTTCGCTGGAGGAGGTCCTGCTTCAATGCCACCACCTCCATGCAGTCTTCCCTGACCCTCCCCACCCAGCCACTACTCATTCCACTCTTGCTCTGACCCACTCTCTCCGCAGGAGGCCCCAGGAGGCCCCAGGAGGCCCTGAGCTCCCCGCTGCTCCCCGCTGCTCCCTGCTGCTCCCCGCCCCAGCCAGTGCCTTTAGTTGTCTGTCTGCTTCAAGGTGTGGGCTCGAGAGCCCTTTGCTCAAGAATGAATGCATCTTGTCCTCTGCTGGCATTCAGGGCCTGTTCTCTCTGAGAGGGGGAGAAGCATTCTCACCCCCCGCCCCAGTTTCTAGAAAGTTAGCTCTAATTCATCTGTGACCCGTTTCACGTAGGTGAAGATGGAGGCGAAGCCCTGGGCTGCAGCCACAGTAGCTGGAGGGCAGCCATGGTGGTGCTGGTTCCTGCAGGCCAGGTCCGCACCCCTCCCCCTTTCAGCCTGGCTGCGGGCGACACGTGCCTGTGGCCTGTGCGTCAGGGGCTGTGAGCCTGCGAGGGTGGTTCTGTTAATTGATCCCAGAAGCCCCTCAGTGCTGAGGGATGGCTCAGCCATGTCCTCCTCGCTGTCTCTCGCCTCACCAGATGGCCTCTGTCCCACCCCAGCTGCCTCGGCGCTGGCTCATACTCCTGCCCTAACCATGTGTGGACTCTCCAAGTGGCCAGCAACACTCAGTACAGCTGGGGGTGGGGGTTCCCCTTGCTGCCGCTGAGCCCACGCTACACTGAGGCTGACTGGATCCTCGTGCAGTGCAGAGCTGCCCACTCAGGTCCAGCCTCAAGGCACTCCTCCTGCCTCCAGCAGCCACAGCACGGACCCTCATTCCCACCCCTTCCCACCCCTGCCCGCTGGCAACCCAAGTCTGTGCAGTGCAGTCCAGGCAGGAGGGCACATTCGGAGCCCAGCGACCAGGCCAGCAGTGCATGTGATCAGAACAAGCCCTGACTTGCTCCTGTAGGAGGAGTTGGCCTGCCTGGGACGGCGTGCAGCGCTGGCCCTTGCGCCTGCCCCCTCACTGCCCACATCTCAGTGCTGGCTTCTTGCCTGGCAGGAGGGGAAGGGGCGGGGGTATGGAGAGAGCTTTAACCTCAACCTGTTGTGCATTGGGGAACTGCTCCTGAGGATGGGGCTTCTTGGTGAGGCCATGAGAACATTCTAGAGCTGGAGCATGGTGAGCGTTGCACAATCTTGTGAAGTTGCCAAAACCCACTGAGCTGTGCACTTGAGGGGGTGGGTTTTAGAGGATGTGAATTACACCTTGAGAAAACCAAAGGAAATCAAACAGAAAATTGCCTTTCACGGCCCCTGTTTTCACCTCCTACTACACAGTATGCACACGCACACACACACTGCCCCTGGCCCAGCTCCACTGTCTCCCCAGCCTGCCCTGTCCTGTCTCCTTTGCTGCTGCTCCCCTCTCCTCCCACAGAGGAACTCCTTGGGGTCTCCCCAGGGTCCAGGTTTGGCATGGGATGACTCCTTGGCCTGATAAATACAAGGAGGAGTGTTAAAAGCTTACAGAGATGCCTCTTACGAAGAAAAAGTGCACGCACGTCACAAATATTTTGCATCAAAATGAACATTGCAATTCCCTTTTGCATGAGCTTCTTGATGTAATAAAATATTCATGTATTAATAAATAAGGAGGGCCAGCACGGAGGCTCATCCTCCACCTGCAGTGCCAGCATCTCATATGGGCTCTGGTTCTAGTCCCAGCTGCTGTACTTCCAATCCAGCTCCATGGTTATGGCCTTGGAAAGCACTGGAGGAGGGCCCAAGTGCTTGGGACCCTGCACCCATGTGGGAGGCCCAGAAGGAGTTCCAAGCTCCTGGCTTCGGACTGGCCCTGCTGCAGCCATTGCAGGCATCTGGGGAATAAGCCAGCAGACGAAAGATCTCGCTCCTTCTCTCTGTAAATCTGTAATTAAACAAATCTTAAAAAAGGAAAGAAAAAAGGTAAGTAGCAACTTGTCACCTCACTGGGACTGAGGAGAGGGAGATGGTGCCCGGGTTCAAGCCCCAACAGTAGCTTTAGAATCCACAGACTGTGGGCTAGACAAGGGAAGGGCCACAGTGGGCTGACTGTTCCAACTGGTGCCAGCAAAAACTAGAGTGGGTGAGGGTTGGTTGGGCTAGCCGCAGTACTAGCTGGCGGAGGCTGGCGCTTGGAGCTAATTCTGTCAAGTCAAATGCCAGAACTACCTGGAGAGTGCATAATCTGGGAGTGAGTGTGGCCTAGAAGGGAAATAGTGGGCACCTCCTTCTGGGCTACCACTCTCATTGGACAGCACGAACACCAGGACAGGGGCAGGGGTGGCTGTACAGAAGGGCACCTACTAGTAGGTGTGTGGGCTGGATAGTAGGTTGGTTGGGTTGAGCTGGGCTTCAATGCCCATCGACATGTGCGAGAGCTAAACAGGATGTGGGACAGACTTGACAAGCCTGCAGTGCGTACTGGCACGCATGGGAACCAGGGTAGGGGGCAGAACTGGTGGGGGTTATGGGGAGTCGCCCCAACCAGGCTGCAGCTCCAACCGGTTTGCGTGAGGACCGAGTATGAAGTGGGCAGGATCGAACTGGACTACAACACCCGTTGGTTCACGAGGAAGACAGGGCTGGAAACAGAACGAACCCAGCAATCCCAACGACCAGCATGAGCATAAGCTGATTGGTGTCGGACTCTACTAGCAAGCTCGCACAAGAATCAGGCCTGGGATCATCTCAGATGAAGTTTCTTTGGAGATCCCTCCAACTGAACTGCTGATCTTAGAACCCCAACCATGAAGAGACTGTCAGCCAGTGGATTCTGAATAGGGTTCATTGTGATTGGAACTGAGAGATTGGCAGCAATCCAGAACTGATGAACTATCAAAACTGTATGAGCAGGACCCTCAGAGCGCGCCTCCCGTTGGGGATCTGGATGGGTGGGGCTTTTCCCTTTGTTTTTTTCCCTGACCCCAGATACAGGGTAAAATGATATTGATGTGGAAACAATGGTATTACCCACTTTCACCCTCTAGCCCTTGACACTTTGTTCCCTAATCAACTAAGTAAGATTATTAAAAAATAATTTAAAAAATAATTAAACAGGAAAAAAAAAAAAGAATTCACAGACTGGGCCATATTGTCCCCTGGTCTTCTGCAGCCCCCGTCATGGCCACAGCTCAACCCCCTGGCCACATGATAAAGACTTCGCCAATGTGAGGAAGGGTCTTAAGGGGGGGAGGTTACACTGGATTATTCTAGTCACAAATCTTTTTTTTTTAAGATTTGTTTGTTTTTATTACAAAGTCAGATACACAGAGAGGAAGATCTTCCGTCCGGCGATTCACTCCCCAAGTGACCTCAACGGCTGGTGCTGCTTCGATCAGAAGCCGGGAACCAAGAAACTCTTCCAGGTCTCCCATGCGTGTGCAGGGTCCCAAAGCTTTGGGCCAGCCTCGATTGCTTTCCCAGGCCACAGCAGGGAGTTGGATGGAAATCGGAGCTGCCAGGATTAGAACTGGCAGCCATATGGGATTCCGGCACATTCAAGGCGAGGACTTTAGCCACTAGGCCACAGCGCCGGGCCACTCTGTGCACAAATCTTATAAGAGGGGATGTAAAGGGAGGTGGCAGTCAGAGGGCTTGGAAGGGGGAGGAGGGCAGTGGGGCCTTTGTAGCCCTAGGAACTGGACAGGGCCAGGCACCAGGCTCCCCTTGAGGGCCCTGGGGAGGCAGGGCCCTGCAGACACTGGGATCTGGCCGCTGATGCTGATTCTGGTTTTCTGGCTTCCAGGACTAAGAGGATAAATGTGTGTTGTTTTAAGCCACAAAGCCTGCGGTAATTGGTTTCAGCAGTCGCAGAAGGCATGCACGCTTTCCCTCCCAGGAGGGCCCAGGCTGACTCTGAGATGATCTCTCCCCACTCTCCTCTCCTCGCAATCCAGTTGGTGGCTGCCTCCTGCCCCCTGGGGATGCTTCTCCTGCCTCTCTGCCCACCCCGTCCACTCCCGGGCCTCTTCTCTCACCCACGGCACTCATTTCACCAGGCTGGCATCACCACCCATGCCCAAGGACAGACACCCGAATCTGGGGAGGTGTCACCGAGAGGGGCAGGGAATGCTCAAGGCTGGCATCTGTGTGACCGACAGAGATGACCAAGCCACCCAGATGCAAGGGCTCTTGAGTGAAGTGGCCAGAGTGGCTGTCGATGGGCTCAGCTTCAGGGAGTCCAATAGCAAATTCCAAACCAATAAGCGCCAATAAATGAGGGTGATTACTGACAATAGGAGAGGATGTGCAGCAGGGGGCTTCCAGCTAGCATCTCCTCCAGTATGTTTTAAGTGCTTTATAGGTCATTAACTATTTGACAGAGAGCCCGACACTTAAAGCAAAGAATTTGGCGCCTCTGCCAAGGAAAATCAATCAGAAATGAAGATGGAGTGTGGTGGTGTGAGGAGGTACTGGGTGGCCAAGTGTAATTCTCTCCATCGTGCAAAGCCAGGCATGCTGTGACCAGGCCATTCATGAACCAATAACCTCTTTGTGGTTTTTATAATGAAAATATTCCAAGGGGGTGGGCTTGTGGCACAGGGAATCAGGCTACCACTTGCCACACAGGTATTCCACATATGTGTTGGTTCGAGTCCTGGATGATGATCCACTCCCCATCCAGCTCCCTGCCAATGTGCCTAGGAAAGCAGCGGAGGACGGCCCAGTGCTTGCTCTCTCTAACTATGCCTCTCGAGTACATAAATCTCCAAAGATGTGAAAAGCGTGGAGGCCAGCTGGAACATGTGACTCTCCACAAACAAAACATCACGGCTACAACTGAAGCACCACTCTGCAAAAGCGCTGTTTGTTTTCTTCCTGTGTGTGTGAATCAGGTTGTCTCCTAGCCCCACCTTGTCAAGGAGACCTGTGCTGACCACCCACCCCTGCCCAAGACATTGCTCCTGCCTCTGAAATTGGAGTGCAATTACTGCCTCTTTAATTAACTTGGTGATTAATCACCAGCTGCTTGTGAAACAGCTTGTATTGTCCTTGTCCAGCCTGCATGTGAGTGGGGGTGGGGACAGGGCAGACGCAAGGAAGACAGGCAGGCAAGCAGGCCCTCCTCGGGACACCAGGATGGGCAGGGTCAGCTGGGAGGGCAGGCCTGGTATTCAGAAGCCCAGGGCAGCTCTCCTCTTGGCTGCGGGGGGTGGGAGTGGGATGGGGGTCCTGAGCGGGAAGGAAGCCGAGGAGAGTGAGCAGCGGGTGGCCGCTGGGCCCAGGCAGCCCTAGGCTGTTGCTCTGGCCACTCCCTCACATTGCGTGGAATTGCCTGCCCAGAGGCGCTCTGCTGAGACCTAACCCTACGCCTGGGAGTGTAGTCCACTTTGCAGACAGGGTCCCCTGCTGGAATTGGGGCAGGTGCTGAACTCAGCCCCTGGTGAGTCTGCGGGGACACCCACAGAATCCTCACTTACCAGCGGCCCCGCCACCTCCACCTCTGCCTGCCTGATGCTGCCTGCAGACTTCCAGGAGGGAGAGCCGTTCTTTCTGGTTGATTAACCCTCTGTGGCCCAGCTTCAGCAGCCTCCCCACCCTACCTCCCATCAGATGCCACTGCTCCACCCTCAGTATGAGTGGTGGGAGTGGGAGAGGGGCTCAAAGAGCAGTACCCCCCACCGTCCAGACTCCCACAGCTGGGCTTTCAGCTCCCCCTGAGGCTCGCGTGTTGGGGTCCTCGCAAGGGGGAAAGTTCAGCAAGTAACCTGGGGTATGGGGCTAGAGCTGTACTGCTCCGACTCTCCATTAACATTTGGAAAACTGAATGGAGCCCCCTGCCCATCCCAACCCTCCATCAGCCTGTCCTGGCAGCTACGTTCTCCCTTCCCTCATGTCCCGGCGGGTCGCCAGCATTAAGTACAGCTTTAAAGAACCTGCAGGTGCAGCTCCCGCTAAATCCACCAGCAAACACGGGCTGAGGGACCCATTCGTGTCAGGTCTTCAGGAACAGCGCACACCGCGCACGCTATCTGGAAGGGAAGGACAAAGGAGCTCAGCGGCCACTCGAGGTGCCAAGTGTTGTGATGGGGAGCACGCAAGCCGAGCTAAAAAGGCTGGGGAGTTCAGGAGGGCCCAAGAGAGCAGCAGCGGCTCAGGCTAGACAAGAATGAAGCGGGCGACCGCGCGGCTGCACCGCCTCGGGCCCCTTCCTCGCCCTCAGCCAATCAGGCACCAGAAGCACCAGCCGGCCGGCCAATCAGGAGCTGGAGCAGCAGCCTCGGTCGCAGGCCACGGCTGCCCGGGAGGGGGCGGTCGGAGCTAGTCGTCCCGCCCCTGCCCCGCCCCTCCTCGGTTAAGCCCTTGCCCCGCAGCGGCCAAGCCCCGCCCCTCCCCGGCTAGGCTCTGCCAGGCCCCGCCCCGGCCCGGGAAGGCCCCGCCCCGGCCCCGCCCCGCCGCGCTAGCCGCGCCGCTCGGAGCCCCGTGGCCAGCGGCCGGCCGCTGGGGCCGAGTATTGTCCTAAAGGCCGGAAAAAGCGGGGAAGGAGGTTGGGGGCGCCAGCCACGTGGTCGCAGGAGGATTTATAACATTTTCTTTCGCCGCCGCCGACAGCTTTGGAAAATGTGTGAAAGACACCGCACGGCCAGGACAGGAGCGTGAGGAGGCGCCGCGAGGTAGGCAGCCCGCGGCCGGCTTCGGGGCGTTGGGGGCTTTCCCCTGCCGCGCGCGGTCGCCGACTCCGTGTCCCCGACCGCCCTTCGGAGGGTCTCGGGAGCGCCGAGCGGTGTGGACGCGGTCCCCGGGCTGAGGCGGCTCTGACATTCCAGGGGTTGCGGAGGCTGTGTAGACGCGGCCCCTAGGCTGAGGCTGTGTAGACCCGGTCCCCGGGCTGAAGCGGCTCCGGCGTCCCCGGGGCTATGGAGGCTGTGTAGACGCGGTCCTCGGACTGAGGCGGTGTAGACTCGGTCTCCGGGCTGAGGCAGCTCTGACATTCCGGGGTTTGCGGAAGCTGTGTAGATGCGGTCCCTGGGCTGAGGCGGTGTAGACACGATCCTCGGACTGAGGCAGTATAGACTCAGTCCCCGGACTGAGGCGGCTCTGGCGTCCCCGGGGCTATGGAGGCAGTGTAGATGCGGTCCCCAGACTGATGCGGTGTAGACTAGATCCCTCAACTGGGGCAGCTCCAGTGACCCGGGGTACTGCCCTGTGAAGTTGGCCCCAGGGAGGCGTCTGGGAAATCCTGTCCCCTCAGGCTGGGGTAGTGAGCCCGTCACTCTGTCCCAGGGGGCGGAGGAGAAGGCACCTGTGGCCCAGGCAGCCTGCAGCGCCCTGCGGGCCAGGCGGCTGTGTAGACAGACACGTGCTCGCTGAGGAGGTGGCACAGATTGGCAAGCAGGTGTAGACTCGGAAAGTTTGCCAGAGCGGGCTAGAGCAGGCTCGCCGGGGGAGGGTCCAGGCGCAGGCGGCATCCCTGGCCAGCAGGGCGAGGCTCTGTCTTCCCCGGGTGTGGGAGCCTAGCGGAACCCCAGCCCCTGCCCGGAGGCCGTGCCCTGGAGCTGGGGTAGCCCTGGGAGCTCAGGAGGCAGTGAAGCACGGGGCTGGCTGTGGGGCAGAGCAAGCGGGGTTCCCTCAGAGGCTTTGGGACGTGGGCTGGGAGCCGGCCTTCTCCATCCCAGCATGGCGCAGGGGGCCTGAGGGTGTCCCCTGGCAGGCTGCAGGCACTCAGACACCAGGGCTGGCTCCCTTCCCACCTGCAGGTCTGTGAGGCCAGCAGGCAGCAGGGGTGGGGGCACCCCAGGATCTGCTTCCACTGACTCTGTGGGCTCAGGTGCCTGCCCAGCAGTGGGCAAGGCACACATGGAGTAGGGAATGTGGTGGAGAGAGAGGGGTGCCCAGCTGCTCTGTCTGCAAGGGGTGCTGGGCTAGACTGTTTATGGGACCATCCCTCTCACAGGGCAGGCAAGACACCCCCATCTCTGCCCAAGGGAGGGGCAGAAATGTGCCCTGAGGCTGGCGGGTGCCCCACTTGGCCAGGGTCTTTCTAGCGGAGTCTCCACCTCCCCTCCCTCTGTGCCCTCTGCCCCCACTCCTGCTCCCACACCCCCAGTGTCTGTTCTTTCTCGTGCCCCAGGCCTTTGCCGCACCTGCTGCGTGTCGTGAGGGTCAGGCAGCTTACCGGTGACTAGACAGGGGACAGGACGATGAGGGTGTGGAGGGGCGTGGGCGTGAAGGTCAGTGAGGCTTCTCTCTGAGGGGACAGTGGGTCAGAATGCTTGGCATTCATCTTTTGGGCCCTGCACCAGGTCACCTCCTCCAGCCTTGCACAACCTGGCACTCGCACTGTGATTGCCAGGGGTCCAGGTCTGGGATTGCTTCTGGGTGCCTTGGTGGGCACAGGATGAGCAGGGCTTACTGAGAAGTTGACTTGCTGTTCAGCCAGACTGAGGCGTCCAGATGGCAGGGCTGACCATTTGCCCCTTCCCTGGCCCTGTGCCTGGGCTCCACACCCCACCTGCCATTCACAGAAACCCAGCAGGCTGATCAGGGAGCAAGCAAGGAGAGGCCCGGGAGAGACAGAGTGCCTGCTGTGGGCGGGTGGCTCTGCCTGGGCTCACCCTCTCTGTGCTCAGGCTGGCTTATCCCTGTCCCTCTGTGTCACCTCTCAGAGACCCTCTGGGAAGAGTGACTATCCCAGGATGGCCAGGATTCAGGATTGCAGCGGCTGCTGGGCTTCCCTTGCTCCGGGGTGGCAGGAGCCTGGCCCAGCCCCCTGGCCAGCGGCAGATGCCCCTGATCTTCAGGCAGCTGCTGGGGTGACCCAGCTCATGAAGAAGACTCCGGGCTGGCAGGGAAGCAGGCGCCCGGCCCCGGGGACCGCCTCTGATTTCCATTTGCCATTGCTTCTCAGCGCTGTGGGTTTCCCCTCCCCTGATTCTGTCAGACCTGTGTGCCTGGCACCTTGCCTGTGCCAGATTACGCTCTCACTCGTGCCCGACAAAGCTTTCATCGCGGCCCCCTTCCCCCGCCCCGCTTCAGGGGATTGAGCTCTGCCACGCACGACTAGAGAGCCAGAGAGAGCAAGAGCGAGAGCCGGCTGCATGCCTTCTGCAGGCACTGGTGGGGAGGGAGTGAAAAGGGCCTCCTTACCCTCCCACCCACCCTGCCAGCCAGCCCTCCTGCCTGCAGTGGCTTTTAAGAAAAAATTAATTTTCAGGGATTTACTCCCTTCTGTTCTGTGGGGATCACCAGCATTTAAAATACGTAGTTAAATCAGATTCATCATTCCTGGTTCCATCTCACTGGTGTCCCCCAACCTGGCAACAGGAACCCTAGATTGAAAATCGGGTAATATGCAGGTTCAGGCCAAGTTCTGTTACGGTCAGCTCTGTGACCTTGGGCCATTGACTTAACCTCTCTGTTCCTCCGAGGGCTTCTCTGGACACCAGGGTGATTCAGGATAACCCCTCCCTCCCCTGGAGGCTGCCTGGTCCTGACTGTCCTGCTATTAGCCTGGCGTCTGGGCCCCCCAGCCTCTGTGCCCTCTGTAAAGCAAGGGGGTACTGAAGGAGATGAGGGCACTGACCCCCCAGCCCCCTTCTGCGCTGGGACTGCCTGCCCTCAGACTCCCTGTGAAGTCAGCAGGGCCTTCCGTTCCCTGCTCCCTTTCAGGGGCAATTAGCTATGATGTCAGAGGCCCTGGGAGGTGGCCACCAGGAGGCCAGAGCCCTGGGCATTCTGTGGGGCTCTCCCAGACCTGGCAGGGGGCTCCTGTGGACAGCAGGGGAGTGGGGAGACAGGCTTCCAGGCAAAGGCATTTCCATCTGCTTTTTCCGACTCCTTGAAGCCCAAATGAGTTCTGCCCTGCGCCTTTGTTGGCAAGTGCTGCGGCCGTGGAAGCCAGGGCCTTTGTCAGCAGGAACAAAGCTGCGTGGTGTTTTTTCTGACTCGGGGTGGGGGTGGGGGTGGGAGGCGGGGGCCCACTCCCGGATCAGGCGATGGTCCCCAGTGGCAGTCCCTGTCCTCGGATGGGTCGGCTTTGTTTGGAACTCCCAAGTCCTCTGGCTTGCATAGTGCATTCTGTGGACGCTAATTCCAAGCCCTGAACTTTTCAAATCCTGGCTCTGGCAGCTCTTAAAAATCTGGACCTAGTTATTCCTGTCATCCATGTGTAAAGATTTAGAAGAGAGAGAAAGAAAGGGGGAAAAAACCCACAAAACTAAACAAAACAAAAAAACCCTCCCAGCCAAGAGTGGGCAGCTGCGAGGCTGTGCGGCTCCTGGCAGCGCAGCCCTGAGGTCCACATTGAAGTGTCGTGTGCCTCCTGAGAGCTGGGGCCCAGTGCTGGGTGCCAGACATCTGGCTGCTGGGGGAACATCTGGGTGGCTGGGCTTTTCAGGTTTCTGCCTGACATTTAATATCACAGCCACGGAGCCCGCCTCCTCCCCCATGCAGCCCGCGCCTTCCCCCGCCTTCCTGACGGGGAAGAAGCATCCATTCTCTGCAGCTCCCCTGCGTTTTCCCCCTACCGGAAATCTGATGGGCTTATGACATCATGGCTGGCGGCTGAGAGATGAAGTGGATGCCACAAAGAAATCCGACATCTCCGATGGATGCCGGCTGGGGGAATGGGCGTGAAGTAGGGAGAAATGGAGTTCCGTTTAAGACATGCAAGGAACCAACCAAGTCATGCCCCGCCTTGCCCTCTTCTTAAAATCAAACCTGCCGTCTAGGCAGCCGCCTCTCAGGGCGGTTCTGGGTTTTATGAGACAAAAGTGGCCCAGTCAGTCAGCCCTGAAGTCCTTGTTCACTGATTGCCGGGCAGCTACCACTGGGCTCTCTTCCTTATTCAAATGAGATAGTGTAATGTTTTGCTTTTTCTTTCTTTTTTTTTTTTTTCTTTTTTTTCCAAGCCGATAAAATCCATAGAGTAAACTCTTGGCTTATATTTTGCCAGGAATCCATTTTTTTTAATGAAATGACCTTGCACTGAATCTGGTCTACAAGCTGTATTTCCCTCTACTGAGTTTCCTGATGAGAGAAGTCCTCAGGGGACACAGGCAAGCCCCGTGGGCACTCTTCAGGCGAGGGGCCTCAGATTCTCCTTACCCCTAAATGGGTTCAGGTTCAAGTGCTGTGTGTATGTGCTGCCTGCCCTGTTCCCAGCTCAGGCAGAACCCAGCCTGGAGTCGCAGTTGCTCCATGGACAAGCTATGGGGCTCAGGCCTGTCACAGCACCTGTCTTTCCCTGTCTTCCCTTGCTGCCTAACCTGGTGACCCTGCCCTGTATGCTGGGACAATCAGTGGTGCTGGCCACCCCACAAGAGTTCCGGCCACTCCCAGAGAGCTGCAGGTGGGCTCAGTGTCAGAGCTGGGGGAGGGAGGCTTCTCCACCGCCTTGCTTTGCATCCCAGCCCTGCCGCCCGCCGTCTGCATGACAGTGTGGTGTGTGTGACATTATGCACTGACCCCATAGTTTGCCAAACTGCGAGTGCTAGTACCAACCTGATACGTGAGCCCCAGGATGTAGCAAGTGCTTACCACCCTGTGTGACTGCCAGGACTGTTGGATCTGGGATGAGAGGTGCAGACGGAGGATGGCTAAGGACAAACAGGAACACATCCCTCCACACAGAACTCCATGTGGCTCCCCGTTGCCCAGAGGGCCCTCCTAAGCCCCGCTCCAGGTCCCTCCCACTGGGCCTCGGGTGTTCTCTCCTAGCTTCTCTGTCCTCCCCCGGGGCTGTGGCCGCTCGCTTTGGGCACAGTGCTGTTGAGCACCTGCTACTCGGTGTACTTTACAGAGACTGTATTCATTTTATTTTCACCCCAGTTCCTGCTTGGGGAGCAGTGTAACTCCAGGAATAGCAACAGAGACCTCAGGTTAATGCATGTCTTGTCCAGAGCCCCAGCTGGCTCCTGGGCTACCCACTTACCCCTGGTTGCACGGTGCCTTCCTCCAAGGTTCCCCCATAACCCTGGGGGCAGAAGGCCCTGTGTCCTACAGATCCCACTCTGTTGGCCAGACCTCATGCCACTCAGGCTAAAGTGATGCCTGAGGAAGGCTGCTGATGCCACTTGTGCCCTGCAGGTGTGGTGTGGTGTAGGTGGTCCCAAGGCCCCTGTCCACCTCCTCCAGAGGCCAGAGCTTAGCTGAGAGCAGAACTGTGAGCCCAGGTCAGCAGGGATTTCCTGAGGCCCCATGACCTGAGGCATGAGCTGTCTGACAGCAAGCTGCATCTGGTCTGTCCCCGCTCACTCACCTTCTAGATCCACCAGCCAGGGCCTTTCCTGCGTCGCAGCTTGGCCCCCCTCCTCAGCTGATCCCCTGCAATTCACCCTCAAGCCTGCCCCGCCTGCAGCCCTTCCTGGTCTCCCTGTCCGTCTCCATTCCTAGTTCAGATTTGTTGCTGATTTGACTCTTCCTTCCATATCCACTACCTCTACAGGGGTCCTACGCCTAGATGGATTCAGGGACCTCCTGGCTGCTCTCCCTGCATTCTTCTTGGCCCCTGGACTCTACTCTTGTCACAGTGGCTGGAGTAATCCTGTTGGAACTCCAGTCAGACCCTATAATCCCTGGCCTGGAACCCTGCCGGAGCTCCCAGCTCTCCATCCTCAGCCCTGCTGCTCCTGTCTCATCATGGAGCTTGCTGGACGCCCATGACCTCATGCGTGTTCTCACCCTGGGGCCTTCGCAACCTGCCACTCCATCCCGTCACTGAGCTTGCTGGAAACCCACAACCCCACGTGTGTTCTCATCCGGCCTTCACAACCTGCTGTTCCCGTCCCTGTGCTGAACTTGCTGGACATCCATCACCCCTCGCATGTTCTCACCACGGGGTCTTCGCACCTGCCGGTCCTCGTCTCCATGTGCTGTTTGCTCTGAGACTTGGCTCACTTGTTTGTCGCGTCTTCAGAGCACTGATCACAGGCCACCTGTCCAGGAGCAGGCGTTTAGCCTAAGGGATTATGATGCCCAGCTCCCACATCCGAGTGCCTGAGTTCAAGGCTCCAGCTCCCTGTAGACACCAGAAGGCGGTGCTGATGGCTCCTGCCACTCGTGTGGGAGAGGAGGCGTGGATTAACTTCCAGCTTTGGCTGCTGTCTCTCTGCCTCTGTGTATGCATGCCTCTCTGCATCTCAAATACATAACTGACACTGAAATTTTAAAAATTCACCCACTCCTAGACCTTTGCCCTCTCCTCCCCCAAACGTTGCCCTCTGTCTTTCTTTGCCCATTGCTTCTCATTACCCCCTGGCCTGGGCTGTGCTTGCATGTGCTTGTGACCTGAGTGTAACCTACATTAGAGCAGGGCCCTGGTGTCTTCTCACCACTGCATCCCCCGACCCTAACATGGGACAGATGCTCCCTAGCCATCTGCAGGGTAAAAGGAGGGATGGAGGGAAGAAGGCAGGGCCAGCAGACACTGAACACCAGGCCTGTGCCAACTTCTGTCCTGGTGCTGAGGCGACGCTGGTGAAGCAGGAATTGCCACCAGTTGGAGTGGGTAGTGTCTGTGGCTGGCTTTGTGGGAGGAAGTGGTCCTGTTGGTCTCAGAGAGCTTGCCACAGGGGGCACCTAAGGAAGGTGACTTGGTAGTCAAGGGAAATGAGATGGGGAAGGAAGTCAGGATGGCAGGCAAACAGGGTGCCGCAGGAGCTGAGGTCAGGGAGGAGGGATGGCGCTTAGAGGTCCGTGGGAACAGCAGGTGTTCCAGGCTGGGGCCATGGCTTGGGCAAAGCCCTGAGGTGGGACGCCCAGGGTGTGTGTGGGCAAAGCCCTGGGGTGGGGATGCCCAGGGTGTGTGTGGGGGCCATGGTGTGGCAAAGCCCTGAGGTGGGATGCCCAGGGTGTGTGTGTGGGGGGGGCCGTGGTGTGGCAAATCCCTGAGGTAGGATACCCAGGGTGTGTGGGGGGGGCTGTGGTGTGGCAAAGCCCTGAGGTGGGATGCCCAGGGTGTGTGTGTGTGGGGGCCCTGGTGTGGCAAAGCCCTGAGGTGGGACACCCAGGGTGTGTGTGTGGTGGGGGGTGCAGGGTTGTGGGAGGGTCTTCAGGGTTTCCTGTAGAGGAGCTGGGAATCCTTGGCAGGGAGGGCTGGAACCCGGGCTGGCTGACCTCCAGTTGTGAGCTGCACATTGCTTCCCAGCTGTGGGACTCAGTCTCCCGTCAGTGGACTCCTGCCCATATGCTCTTCAAACCCAGAGGGACCGGGGTTGGATAGGAGGAGGAGGGTGAACAGGGAGAACCGAATGTGCCAAGACATGGGACCTTCTCCAGTGAGAGGCAATCGGGGCTGGGGGCCTGATGAGGGTGAAGTGGCGGCTCACGGGGAAGCCCCAGGCTGGGTAGGGAGTGCTTGGCTGTGCCCTTGAGGGGTCCCAGCTTTGGCCTCTGGTGAAGCCACTGCTGAGAGCGGAGGCAGCAGCAGCTCCACAAGCCACATGGCTGGCCCAGGCCCGCCTGGACCCCAGGCTCCGCTGTCCTCCAGCAGGACTGAGCTGAGCCGTGTCCTCCATCCTTCTTGTGAGCTGGTGCCAGGTCTGTGCAGCTGTCAGGAGCCCAGTCCCAGCCCCCACTGTGGGTCACAGTCACTTCCTCCTGTCAGGAAGGGCAGTACCTGGAGCCTCTGAGAAGACTGGGTACTCCTGGGATTGTACTACTGGGATTGTCTGGGCCCAGCTCCCTAAAGCCTCATAGCCAGGCCTTGTGGCTCAGAAGGGCACAGGGACCTGAGGGAGGCGTTAAGGCTGCTTTGGGGGTAGGGAGCCTGGCTCTGCGTGTAGTATAGGGCAGGTGCCCAGGCCTGAGGGGCAGGTTTCAGGGGCCAGGATCCGTTCATGCTTAGGGCTTTCTTTCAGGTAGATATTTCTTCCTCTAAGTGAGCCCTGGTCAAAACAAGGCCGGAGGCAAGGACAGCGGGATGGTGGCTTGAGCAGCTCTGTGTGAGGTAGAGATGGTAGCACGCACTGTGAGTGGTGTTACGGGGCCCTGGACACTGCCAAACACCCAGCCCTTCTCTGATTGCAGAAGGTGCCAGCCAGCACCTCTGTCCCTCCCCAGGTCTCAGAACATCCTCCGCCCCCGACCTGCAGCAGTCAGGCACTGCATCCCTGCAGGCCCCCGGTCGGCTCCTAGTTAGCAAAGGCAAGGTGTCCAGGCCAGGGTGAGTGGCCTCAGCTGCCCAGTGCTGATTTGTCAGCCCCGACAGCGACTCTGGGTGAGCCTCTGGGAGAAGCAGCACTTGGAATAACATCCCTGCTTGAAACAAAGCCCTGGCCTGTCAGAGCTTCTGGGCTTCCCAGCTAGGTGGTGACTCTGCGGCAGAACCCAAACTTCTAGGGGACTGTCACCCCGGTGAGCTCTGTGACAGTGTTCCAGGCAGGTGGTGTTGGTTGGCTAGAGCAGAAGTCTAGCCCAGGGCTGTGGCGCCTTGCGGCCAGGGACAGTCTGTGCCCTGCCACATCCTGGTCAGAAGGAGCATTGGCTTCAGAGTGCAGGAGTGTGCTGGGCAGAGGGGCAGAGCCAGGCCCAGTTGACTCGTGCCTTTGCACATCCTGTTCCTCCAGTCTTTTCCTGGCAGACTCTTCTCTGCCTTCGGCCTCTCCACCGGCAAGACAGCATGCTGAGAACATGCAAATCCTGCCCCATGCCACTGAGCCTGGGGTGGGTTGGGGGTGGACGTGGGGAGGAAGGGCAGAGGAACCAGGGGAGCAGCAGGCAGTGCAGGAGTGCCTGGGCCAAGGCGGAGGTTACGCTGCTGCCTGGGGAGCTGCCCCAGCTAGGAGGATGGAGCCAGGAGCTGGGTGGGGCTGCCCTTTCCCCACCTTGGACCCTTGCCCAGGCTGTCTTCCCTGCCTGGCTCATCTTCGCCTCAGCTTGCCCAAGCCTTTGCGGTTTGAAGTCCCTGCTCACTGGTGTCTCTGTCAGCCCCTCTCTGAGCCACCACGTGCTCACCACTGCTCTGTTCCCAGAGTTGTCCCCGCGGGTGCTCCCTCTGCCTGAGCAGTCGATGGACTGGACTGTGCAGCTTCTGTCCTGCCTGCCAGCGATGGCGGCTCTTCTGCTGCCCTTGGCCTGCTGGGTGACCCTGGACAAATGACTTCAGGTCTCTGTTTCTCCATCTGCATAGTAACAGTTGCAGCCCCAATTTGCAAGGCTCTCAAGGAGACTAAATGAGGTTTTGCTTCTAAAGCAGCAGGCCAAATGGCCATGGAAAACCAGCTGCCTGAGACACACCTCGGCACATATGCCAGTGTTACGATCTGCAAATTGAAAGCAGGGCCTTGTGGCTGGTGCTCAGCTCATGTTGCCGTGTTGGGCAACATGGGGGTTTACTGGTTACTTCTGAAGTGAATGGACTGCCCATTCTGCTCAAGTGACCTCAGAAACAACCCACACCCCAAACAGTGATCAGCTGTTGGTGTCTACAATCTGATGTCGATCCATCTTATGGGTAGTGTAACTGAGGCGTAGAGAGACGAGGCTGGTTGGCTCAAACCCGGCAAGCCCTTCAGCAGCCAGCTTTCCCAGGGAGGCTAAGTAGTGCAGATCCCCCGGGACCTGGGTAAGGAGGACTGGTATGGATCTGGGGTGAACATCCATGTATTGTGCACATATACACACACATGTACAGGCACCCACAGGCACACATAAAAAGACACTTCAAGGCATTTGTGCAAAGTGCAATTAAAAGATGTTTACTTTGGGAGGGGGTCACCACTGAGACTTAGCAGGGTAACCTACCACCTACAGTGCCAGCATCCCGTATGGACACCGGTTTGGGTCCTGGCTGCTTCACTTCTGATCCAGCTCCCTGCTCATGGACTAGGAAAGCAGCGGAGGATGGTCGTTAGGCCCCTGCATTCACATGGGAGACCCAGAAGCAGCTCCTGGCACCCCAGATTCAGACCAGTCCAACTCTGTCCGTTGCAGCCATTTGGAGAGTGACCCAGCAGATGGAAGGGTTCTCTCTCTCTCTGCCTTGCTCTCTGTGACTGACTTTCAGGTAAAATGGGTAAATCTTAAATAAGTTGTTTATTTTGGTGCAGAGCAATTTTGAGATTTGATTTTTTTAGAATATTGTTTCCTTGAACTTTTTAAAAGCCTCTCATATTTCAAAATTTTTATATCTAAATAACTAAATTTTACTTTGCATGATTTTTTTTATTTTGATTTTTTTCATTTGAAAGAGAGAGATTTTTTTCATCTACTAAGTTCATTTCCCAATGCCTGCAACAGTCAATAGACAATATCCAGGAGCCTGGAACTCCACACAGGTCTTCCGTGTAGTGACAGGGACCAGAGTGCTTGAGGTGTCACCTGCTGCCTTGCAGGGTACACCTTCCACCTCCCAGGGAAGCTGCGTTGAAGCCGAGGCAGGACTCATCCTAGGCACCTGCTGTGGGATGTGGGCTTAACTAACTGTGCCCCCGCCTCCATTCCCCCATGCACTTTTATTTTACATGCATATGTATTTGTTTTCATGTACTTGAAAAGCAGTTTGAGAGAGAGAGAGAGAGAGAGAGAGATTGGTGTACTGCCCCCAGATGACTGCAGTGGCCCAGGGTGGCAAGGCTGCGACCAGGAGCCAGGAGTTGCATCTGGATCTTGCACGTGAGTGCAGGGCACACACCTTTGGGCCATCCTCCACTGCTTTCCCAGATACACTGGCAGGGAGACAGAGCAGCCAGGACCCCTGTGAGATGCCAGGATTGCAGGCTGAGGCTTAGCCATCTCCCCCAGTGATCTTTCTGAAGGACTCCTGTGCACAGTGGCTCCCCAGCCAGCAGGTTCCTCCAGATCCCTAGGGTTCTGTCTGACTCCGTGACTGTAAACCCACAGGAGTTCTCTGTGGAATGCTGGCACTGCTCATTCACTCACCAAGCTGCTTGCTCCCTGCAGATGGGATGGAGCTGGGGACTGTCGGTTCCCCTGCCTGCCTGGTGCTGCAGCAGTGTGGAGACAGCAGCCTCATCCAGACTCATCAGGCAGAGGTGCCTGTCCACCTGTCCTCGTGACTCATTCATTTAGTGACCCCTGTCTACGTGGCCAGGCTGGATTGATGCTCAACTCAGGAAAATGAATGTGGAAGATTAAGGTGGGGGAGCGGAGGGGGAGCAGGATCCATGCCAAGTGGGTGTGTCTGGTAGGAAGCATTTGGCACCTGGTGTCCACCTGGCTTGCTGGAGAGGATGCTGTATAAATGGTTTGGACCACATAGGGGATGGGCAGGTCCCAGGCCATCTTCTGTTGAATGCAGCTGAGCTCTGAGCCACTATGGCTGTGCCCATCTGTCAGTGTCAGAGAGGATGGGCAGCCTTTAGGTGGGCAGCGCAGTTCCCGATGGGTCCAGGAAAGGGGGGTTCTCTCCTGTGGCCGCGGTGCGTGAAAGCAGCTGGTGACAAAACCCTGTGGTGGGAGAAATGTGCCCGAGCGTGGGGCAGCGCATTCATTCATGCATGCACGAGTTCTCTCTGTTCAGCTCCACGGCACCTCACGTGTGTGCCACAGTTGCAGGGCGCCGTGCCAGGGAAACGGCCACCGCAGCCGTGCCCACGTGGGGATCGGATTGTGAAGGAGGGCTGTGATTAGGAAGTGACAGTGTGGTGGGGAGGGAAGAGAATTGGGGAGGGGGCAGGGTGAGTTTTCCTCTTCAGTTATGGATAGGTGTCCTAGGCAGGGCTCACCTAAAAGTGATGTTTGAGCCAGGGCTGAAGGAGGGATGTGGAGTGGTTTAGGTGGGAAGGGGGAATGCCTGCCAGGCCAAGCGGAAAGCCAGGCCGAGGCCCACAGAGTGAGCCTGGCACAGTCCAAGAGCGGCCAGAGGCCAGTGTGGCTGAGGGAGGGGGACGGTGAGAGCAGATGAGCTGGGAGAGGAAGTGGGGGCCAGATGGCGAGGCCTTCTGGACGCAGCATTTCAAAGGATCCCTCTGGCTGCAGAGCAGAGAATAGATGGGGGAGGGGCCAGGGCAGAAGCAGGGAACTGGAGGCTGTTGAAGACAGTCTAACAGGATTGGCTGATGGATTGGATGTGCAGGAGAGAGAGAGAGAGAGAAAACAGGGGTGTCTTCCAGAGTGTTCTGTTTTGCTGGGAAGGCGTGCTGGGCTGAGACTCAGCTGGATTCTAAGATTAGAGGTTGGAGACCTGAGGATGGGCTGGGACAAGGACCAGCAGGGATTAGGGGGCAGTTGTGCCCCAGTCGAATGCAGATGGCAGCCCTGTGGATTCTGCACCTTTCAGCTGTAGGGGCGATAGGGTCCCAGCCTATTCCTGGGAAGGGCCATCCTCTCTGTGCCCTGATCAAGGACGCGTGAGCGTACAGCCCTCCCGCGCACTTGCCCGCATGTCTCCCTGTGTTCTTTGTGTGCTACCACCTTCTTTTCCAGCTCTTTGTCCACTGTCTCCCACCCATTCAGCTCCACCTCAGCCCCTGGGACTCGCAGCACCCGTGGACGGGGCAGACGGCATCCCTGCCCTCCTGGATTGGACACGCATGTGTCTGGACTTGCAGCACTTCTTCCACGGACAGAACATGGGCCAGAGGTGCTCTTCTTTTTTTTTCCGTTTGAGGTCACTCAACAAGTTTGTGATTCCATGTGGCTCCATTGTCAGGCATTTCTACAGCATTGAAAACATGATCCCTGACGGAAAGCGCTCCTGGCCAGGCCACGCCTCCTGGTTTGGGTTCCTGAGCTGCAGGCTGCATGCTGTTGAGGCTCATTTGGGGTGCCGACCCTGAGGAAGGCCCAGGCCTAGAAGGAAAAAATGCTTAGGGTGGGAAACACAGAAGGAACAGGGTGCAGGGGAGAGGAGGTGTGCAGAACAGTGTGGGCTGCAGGGGAGATGGGGGAGGCCCAGTGCTGACCTCGGCTCCGAGGGCAGTAGGGAGACATTGAGATGTCTGGCCTGGAGATTGACCCGCCCATGCTGGTTCTTACCCAGTGGTTCCGTGGAGGGTAAGTGAGGGGGAGCAAGTGGGCCGAGGCGAGGTGGGGGGCCTGTGGCCTCGGCCTGGAAGGTGGTGCTGACATGTGACTGTGGGCAGGGGGTGGACATGGATGTGTCCCAGGGGTGAGTGAGGCTGGGGCGGCACTGCCTGCTAGGGTCCCAGAGCTAGCTGCCTCACATGACCGCATTCCATGCTTCTGCTGCAATGCTCCGCTTCAGGAGATGTCCTGTCCCCACGCGGCCTCTTGAATTCCCAGAATCCATGGCAGCCTTGGCTCTCTCTGCCCCATCTTGGTGCCATCCCCAAATCACTTTGATTTTGGCTCCCCAATTCCTTCCGGTGTGGCCTTTCCCTCTGCCTATGCAGCCCCTGCCTCAGGCTGGGCCTTGGCGTTTCAGACTTAGGCAGACTTCAGGCCTGCTCCTGCTCTCCCACCCTTAGTGTTACACTGCAGAACAGCCAATGGGATCCTTCTGGAAGCTGAGTCCAGTGGCCACTCTGATCATCTGGTTTCCTGATTTTGGCGGGCAGAGGCCTGCTTGCTCGGCAGGGCCACGCCTCCTGACACGTCCAGCCTCACCCGCAGCTTCCTGTTCTTGCCTTGTTCACGTGGCTGAGGTTTATTCCGTGTGGAGACACGTGCTGGCAGTGCAGGTGGGGAGCTGAGCTGGAGGAAGGAGAACCAGCACCCAGAGGTGCAGGGTCAGGCAAGGCCTCCCTGACGACCACAACACTGGAGCTGAGATCTGGAGGGTGTGTAGGACTGGGGTGGGGTCCTGGGGGCAGAGAGCAGAAGGCCTGACCAGGACAGACGGGTTCCCTTGGAGAAGTAGAGCCCACATCAGGGCATGCCCTGCCTGGTGCCCCACCACTTGCTGCATCCTTTGTTCTAGGATGGTGGCTTAGGAAGGGCTGGTGGCATTGCTGCTTCTAGGGCCTTTGGGGGTAGATTGGGGCATGGGGGGGCCCTAATTTTTTTTTAAAGATTTATTCATTTTATTACAGCCAGATAAACACAGAGGAGGAGAGACAGAGAGGAAGATCTTCTGTCCGATGATTCACTCCCCAAGTGAGCCGCAACGGGCTGATGCGCGCTGATCCGAAGCCAGGAACCTGGAACCTCTTCTGAGTCTCCCACGCGGGTGCAGTGTCCCAACGCATTGGGCTGTCCTCGACTGCTTTCCCAGGCCACAAGCAGGGAGCTGGATGGGAAGTGGAGCTGCTGGGATTAGAACCGGCACCCATATGGGATCCCGGGGCGTTCAAGGCGAGGACTTTAGCCGCTAGGCCACGCCGCCAGGCCCAAGGGCCCTAATTTTTTTAAACAGTTTTATTGGTGTATAATTCACAAATTGGAAAATTTACTTTAAAAATATTTATTTGAAAGAGTTTCAGAGAGCAAAGAGATAGAAGAGAAATTTTTTCACTTACTGGTTCACTCCCCCAAATGCCCACAACAGGCAGAGCTGGGCCAGGTTGAAACCAAGAGCCAAAAGCTCTGTCTAGGATTCCCGCATTGGGCTATCATCTTTTGCTTTCCCAGGCACGTTAGCAGGGAGCTGGATCGGAAGTGGGGCAGCTGGGACCCGAACCAGTGCTCATATGGGAATGCCAGACTTGTAAGCTGTAGCGTATCTGGCTGCATTGCAGTATTAGCCCGCAATTATTGGGTCTGTTCTGTGGAGAAATAACTATTCACATTCCTCACCCATTTCCAAGGGGGCTGTTTGTTCTTTTACTGTTGAGTTGTGAAGGCTCTTTATATTCCTGGAAGCAAGTCCCTTGCTGGGGGAAGAACTGGGCTGCCAGGCCAAAAAGCCAGACCCTGGAGCTTTTCACACTCTCTGTCCTGGGACTGTGTCCTCTGAGCTCTCCCCAAAGGACTCCAGTGTCCTCTGGGAGGCGGGGACATACCCCAGAAGTTAGCTCTCATCCCCAGCTCCCTCTCTTTGATGGGCTTCGGCCATCACTGGGCAAACGCTTGAAGCCAGTGTGGGCCCCTGACCGTGAGCCTCCCGGCCTCAGCCTGTAGGCTCTGTGAAGGCTGTGAAGGGACAACACAATATCCGTTCAGAGGTGACCACAGAGAAGCCACCACCTGCTCCAGGCCAGCTGTCACACTGCCACAGTCACCGCTGGGACAGCCCAGCCGCTCCTGTGGTCCCAGAGGTCAAGCCCGAGGCTCACTCGGCAGGCGGCAGGCATGGAGGCTGGGCCTGTACTGCGGGAGGGCGGCTTGCCAGGGCAGCCGCAGCCCCCTCGGGCCAGGCCCTCCCACACCCTGCTTATTTAAACTTTCCTGAACTTTCCACAGTTTGTAAATCGAGCTCCTCTAACTCCAAGAACCGGGAGAAATGTTGGAAAACAAAACCCAAGCATGGCTGCTGGTGGAGTCAGTTCCGACAGTTGGAGGATTCTGCCCCTGGGGCTGCCCGGGCTGGGAGTTGGGCTGACCCTACGGGAGGAGAGCTGGCTAGGCCTGCCACGTAGGCTCTCGCCTCCCACTGCAGAGTCCCTGCTTGTGAGGCTGTCATTTGCCTGCAGGCGCCTCTGCCATGTGCTGGGACTCAGATTCACTGCCAACATAGCAAGACACAGTCCTTGCTCTTGGGTAGAGCTCCGGGGACCCAGGAGACAAGGGACTGAGCAGTTATAGGAGCAGGGATCCAGGTGTAGCTGGGGCCTGAGGCAGGTGAGGGAGGTTGGAACTGTTCTTCGAAGAAGTTTAGGATCTCAAAAGTGTGAGAGCAGTGTGCGCTGAGGGCAGCCCCCGGTCAGGGGCCCATACTGGCTGCAGGCCACTCTCTGGGAGGGGGAAGAGACCCAGATGTTGGCAAGCTGGCGCTGACTATTCCTGGGCCAGCAGTCTCCTGCGGTGCTTCTGGGGCTGTGCAGCCCTCCAGGTGCCCCTGCAGCCTTGCCCTGCCCCTCTGACCGGGACCCCCAGCCCCTCCCCTCAAGACCTGCTGGCTGCTCTCCCAGGATCTGGTCTGGGTTTTTTTTTTTTTTTTTTCCTTTGCAGGATTGGGCCTCAGGCTTGCTCATAGCTCCTGCGGCGCCCCAGCTGGGCCTGCCACCCGCCACCTGCCACCCGCCCACGTGGACCCCCCTCTGCCCCTGCTGGCGCCGCGTCGGCTTTGGCAGGCTCTAGGCCCCGAGGCCTCTCAGCTCACTGATTACGCAGCAGCGGCAGCCGGTGGGCTCCTGAGCCAGAGCGAGAGATTTATTGTGGTTTTTAGGGGGCGTTTAGGAGCCTACGTGATAATGTCTGTGAACGCACTCTGTAAACTGTAACGGGGGAGTGCCGCACACGTGAGGGACTGGGGCTGCGGCTAGGGCCCTGAGCCCAGCCCCAAGATGACATCTCTGGGGTTCTGGCCCGGGGTGGGCAAGTAGGAGGAGCCTAAGGGGCCTCCAGGCTGGGCCTGCAGGGCCATCTGTGTCACCAGGCAGCTCTGGAATGAGCTGTGAGCCAGAACATTGCCCCATCCTTCCTTCGCCCAAGAAGCCTCCTGCACTACAGAGCTGGCGAAACACGTTGCAGGCTTCCAAGTGGACATGACTCCTGGCCTCCTGGTCCCTGCAGTGAGGCCCAGCTGCTGGACGGGGCTGTCTCCCAGCAAGGGCTGTGTCGCCGGCTGAGGACTCTCTTCAGGGTTACATATCTGCTGAGACCTACTGTGCGTTGGCACTGTTCTACTGGGGTTGGAGCAGAGATTGGCGGACCTGAAGGGAGGGGGAGGCCAGTCCATTCACGGGGGAACTACAGGTCATTGCAAACCATGGTCATCACTCTAGAGACACGGGGCAGCTGGGGGGTGCTGGGGAAGGCCTCCCCGAGGGTCCCTCTTCCTGTCTCTGGAAGGGACCCCTTGAGAGCCTCAGGAAGTTTAGCTGTTTACCTCGCCACCTGCTAGCCCATGACCTACAGCCTTAGGGCTCCCATACCTGCCGGGGGGAATCGCTGTGGGTCAGGTGGCCCTGTCTGCCCCCTCCCCCCCATGGAGCTGTCTGCACTTGGTCCTGGAGCTGGTGAGAGGCAGCGGCAGGACACGTCACAGGAGCAGCTTGCAGGAGTGGCTGCCAAAGGTGCTACTGTGCTGTCTGACAGCCAGGGGACCTGAGGGTACGGCCTGGGCCCCAGCTGGCGGGGGGCAGACCCTGAATGTGGGCCTGTCTGACAATTTGGGGAACTGAAACTCAAGTCTGTGATCTCCTGGAGCTTGGAGTGGTCCAGACGCTGGGCACCGTTCTAGGCAGGGTCTGTGTCTTCTCATTTAACCCTTAGCACAGTCCGATAAAGGTGAGCTGTCATTGATATGCCCATTTTATAGAGGGTAGCTGAGGCCTTGTGTGGCCAGCTAACTTGTCCAAGACCACACAGGCTACTGCAGTGGCACTTAGGGAGCTGGGGCAAGACTCCCCAAGGCCACCCCGGCTTTTAACTGCTCCCTTTCCTGTCTTCGCCCTTCGAGGTCACAAGTCTTGAGGTTCATGACCACACGATCCCGTGCCAGCCTCTACAGTCTGTTAAGCTCCTACTTTTTATAGATAAAGAAACTAACATTCCAGATAAAGAATTGACAACTCTGGCCAGGGGCTGGAGTTAGGACATTGGGAAGTTAGGATTTGAACCCAGGGCAGCTCACTCCAGATGCTGTCCTCCTGGCCAATCTGCTATCCTGCCTGCTCCCAAAAATCCCCCTGAGGCGGTTCTCTCCCCAGCTCACAGACGGGCACAGGCTGGTAGGATGTGACTTGCTTGTGGTTGCCTGCTTCCTGGCACCCTCACTGAGGTGGGCGATGGCTGGGCTGTCTAGGCCAAGGCCTGTTTGAGGTGGGCAGAGGTACCTGGCTTGCGGTGGGCAACTCGTGCGAGGCTCCAGGGAGGAGACCCTTGGTGCCAGCTCTGGGGCTGAAATGCCTGTTTTGTCGTAGATCAGTTGCACTTCCTGTGCTTAGCTGTGGATCCAGCCTGGAGGGGTGCCCTTCCTTGAGGGTCAAGGTGCTGTGGAAAGCCACGCAGGCTCCTGGCTTAGCCGTCATACCCGTTTTGTGATCTGGACAAAGTCAGTCCCTTTGAAGCTGTTTCCTGTCTGTATGGTGGGTTCCTGGGAGCTGGCTGAGTTTGTGACACCACGGTGACTGATTTGATGCGCTCTGTGGCCAGGAAGGGGCCATCCTTGCCTGGTTCCTGGTCAGCCTTGCCTTGGGAGGCAGCAGGGCAGGAGGGGTCCCAGCCTGAGGGGTGCCTTCCCACATCCGGGTTACTGTGTCCCCTCTCCTGTTCCCAGGGACAGCAGCAAGCTACTGCCCTCAGACCCTGAAGCCCTGTGGCCTGAGGAAGCCCAGCTGGACCTTCCCGCATCTTCCTGGACACCCAGCACCTTCTGGCAGGGAGCTGATGCCAGTCTGAGGGCAGTGGCAGCAGAGGGGCCTTGGCAGTGGGATTAAGGTGGAGAAAAATGAAGCGTGGAAATCATTAGCCTCTCTGGTTGGCGGGAGCTGTTCTGAACGAACATTTGGGGCTTTTAAAACGAACGGCAGCTGCAGGGACCAATGCTCCGTGCCCGCCGCGGCCCTGGCCTCCTCACGGAATCCCAGGCCTGGCAGTTTTTCTTCAGTTGCTGCTCAGCCAACACTTACTGAGCGCCTACTGTGGGCCAGGCCTGGAGCCAGGACAGAGGGAGCAGCCAGCCAGCCAGCAAGCAGCAGCTATGTGGCGAGCCCACAGCCACAGGCCAAGGTGCCAGCCAGTGAGGGAGCAGGCCACAGGGCAGATGCCGTCCCCCAGCCCCAGGGGCTGCGGGCACAGAGCGAGTCTTCCCAGAAGAGGTGGCTTCGGAGGGTGTGTGTGTGGGGGGGTGGGCATCCCACAGAGGGACCTGAACAGGCACCAGGGCATGAAAGTCGGTGTAGGAGTTGAGAACACAGGCCTGGGTGGGTGGGCAGGTGAATCAAATAGGGACCCAGGCCAGCTGCAGGCCGCTGCTTTGACAAGACAGCCACCAAGCAGCAGTGCGGGAGGGGTATGTCCGAACCTCCTCTTTTGCAACCTGCGAGCTGATATGTGGGTTTTTCTGTGAAAATTCCCAATTTTTAAATGATAGGAATTAATTCTAATTAAAAACAAACAAAAAAAATGCTATGGTGCCAAACCAACCATGGATTCAGGCTGGATTGGGCCTATGGGCCAAGAGTTTCTGATCTCTGGTGGCTGCTGTGACTGGAGGAAAGGGGGTGGTGCAGACCGGTTAGAAAAGGGGGGGCTGGGGGAGACTTGCGGGGGGGGGGAAGGGAGCGCAGGGTAGGCCGCTGGGCAGGCGTGGGGTGCGGTGGGCTGGAGAAGGGAAGTCGGCCTACCCCAAGCTAGCGGCGCCGGTGCGTGGGGGGCTGGGCGCGGGTGGGCGGGGGCTGGAAGCAGGGCCCCCCCACCCCAGCCCGGCGCGCCGCGGCCGCCCGCCGCCTCCATCCGGGCCTCTCCCCACCTCCCGCCCGCCCGCCCCCGCCCGCGCCCCTCCCCCGCCGGCGCGCACGGCTCCCGCCGCCCCTCCTCCGCCCGCCCGCCCGCCCGCCCTCCGCCCGCTCTCCCCGGCTCCCTCCCGGTCTCTCTTAAGTGCCATCGAGGGGCGCCGGGAATTGCAGCCAGTAAATCGCGTCCCACTACTCAGCAGCGGGGCCACCGCAGCGGCGCCGCCCGCGCCCGCCGGGAGCCCGCGCCGCCCGGGCGCCTCTCCAGGGCCCGCGAGGCCCGCCCCCCACCCGGCGCCGCGCTGCGCAGGGCCTGCCCCCGGGCCGGCCGGGGCGTGCGGGGCCCGCGCTGGAGGCGAGGACGCGGCGGCCGCGGGGCGCACGGCCCGGAGCGCGCGGCCCGCGCCCCCGCGCGCCCTGCCCGCGCCCGCGCCCCGCGCTCCGGAGCCCGGCCCCGCTGCCCGGGCTCTCCTGCGGGACCGATGCCGGCCCTCCGGCCGCCAGGGTAAGAGGGCACCGCGGGCGCGGCGGGGGCGGGGGGAGGGTGTGGGCACCCGTCCCGGGACCCGGTGCCCGCCCATCACCAGCGTCTGGCACGTGGGGGCGTTTCAAGTTGCCTCTGGAGGCCGGACAGGTGGCGAGAGCGCGGGGGGTGTGATGCTCAAAGGCTGGCGCTTGCTGCGTGCCTACTGGGCGCCAGCCGTGACCTCCTGGGCTCAAGTGGGGCTGTTTGTCCCCAATGTACAGATGAGAAAACGGAGGCCAAGAGAGGGCAAGTAGCTGCCCAGGGGCCCCAGTAAAGAAGTGGCCTAGCCAGGATTTGCCCCTGGGGCTGCTGGTGGTGAAAGCGGACCTCTTCCCTCCAGGGTACACGCAGCAACAGAGTGAGCCTATGAATATTTCATTGTCAAAAAGAAGAAGAAAATCATCCATTGTCCCACCCCCATAGCGCAGCCACTGTCAGTGTCTGGATTTTCTCTTTCAGCCTTGTTCTTTTTCCTCCTTGGGGGTCCATTGGCCCTGGGTTCCTCCAGTGGAGGAGAGGTCTTCAACATGTCTCAGCTCTCTGGGTCTGAGGCTCCTACCTAGGAAAAGGGGACACTCCCAGGTTCCAGCAGGGATTAGGGGAGACAACTCTGTGGGAGGAGCGGGAGGTGAAGAGGGCCTGTGAAGTCACCCCTTTATTGGGGATTTGTGGAGCGCTCCATGTAGTGTGGAACCAGGGCTGGGGCTTGACCTGGGGTGGGTGGGCGCAGCCCTCCCCAGAGCTTCCTGCAGAAGGTCTCTGTCCAGTATCCAGGGCCTGTCTGGGCCCCCACCCAACCCTTTGCCGGCCCCTGCTTCCTCCCTGCCTGCATGGCTTCACCCTTGCCCGGCAGCTGCACCCCTTACAGCAGGAGTCTAGCACTGTTCAGAGTTCCAAACGCAGAGCCACCCTCTAGATCTGACTTCTTCCAAGCCTGGGCCTGTAGGGACCTTCTGGCCTCCTCAGTTCAGCATCAGGCACTGAGGCCTGTGGGTGTCACTGCCCCTCCAAGAACCCACATTGGAGATTCCAGGCCTCTGGCCTCCCGTGGCCCTCGTGTTGGAATAGCAAGGCCACCGCTGTCTTGGTCAGTGCAGCCCTGAGTTTCGGAACGCCTCAGCCCTCCAGGAACCTAACTAAAGCAGGCCCAACTCCTGAGCCGGCTGTCAGGGCTGGGCTTTCCCTGGGTCGCCCCTGCCTGTCTCTTTGGTTTTGCCTGCTGTGAGCCGATGTCCCCTGGGCAGGGGTCTTGCCCTCTGGCACAGCTCCTCCGTGGTGACTTCCATCCCCTTTGGCTGCTCAGCCTTGGGCTCCTTCCCAGGGAGAGGTAGATGCTTCTGTGACAACCCTCAGCATGGTGGGGACTCCTGTGTTGGTGCCGGGAGCTGGGAGACCATGTCCCCAGGCAGGGTGCGGCACAGGGCTGGGCCCGGTGTGGCTTCCCTGTTGACATTGGAGGCGTGAACATGGGGCAGGCTGGGAAAGGGAGATGACCTCAGCCCCTCAGAGGCTGCAAAGTGCCATCGGGGTTGGTGAGGGGCAGTTAAGGCCACCTGCCTCTGTGCGGCCTCCCCAGGGCACTCTGGCCTGGCGGAGCTCAGGACTGGTTCCCAGTTCCCTGCAGAGCTTGACCTGCAGCCTTCTAGTTCAGAGGCCAAGGCCTTCTCCCCACCTGACCAGTCCTGGGTGGTGCCCAGGTGGAGGGCCCTCCCTGCCTTGAGTTGGGGGCCTCCAGCCCCCTCTCCCCATCAGGCCCACCCCGATGTCCTCCTGGGGAACCAGGAGAGTTATGTCAGGCCCTCTGGCCAAGCGCCAGGGCTCCCCATGGTACTATAAATTGACCTGTCGGGAGTGGGAAGAGATTAATGTCGGCCATCTTCATTAGCACGTCCCCCGGGGTGACGGCGTCTGCCCTGAGCTGGTTGATTGGAGAGGGTGTGAGTGAGTTGGGGTGGGGCTTGGGGGGACTGTACACTGCCCCCCCCCAACCAGAAAGGCAAGGGACAGAGGCCAGGACATGTCGGAGGGCTGCGGTCTCCTCCCACTGCTAGCAGGGCCGTCCCTCTGGCCTCTGCTCCTGGCAGCAGGCGTGCGCTTTGATGGAGGACCTGTGTGCTAATTGGGAGCAGAGATGCACGCCCTGCAGCTCCGCGGGGCTCCCAGGCCGACACCGCCGGCTCAGCGGCATCTGCGGGGCCTTCATTAGAGGCTTTCCCCTGACCAGAAAGGAGCCTGCTGCGGGCGGGGGTGGGGGGCGGGGGCTCCTGCCTCCCCTCCCCCCTCCTCCCTCCCCCCTCCTCCCTCCCCTCTTTTATGGCGTTGTTGATGGGGAAGGAGGCAGCTTTGGCGCGTGCAGGAGATGACGAGGGATTGCAGGCGGCTAGCGTTGTTGTGCGTCCTGACGACTGTCTGACCTTGGCTTAGGCCTATGACCGCTGTGCACTTGAAGGTCCTTGTCTGTAGAATGGGTATGGTTGCTTGCCTCTTGGTGTGGGGAAGGAGGATGGCTTGTGAGGACTTGAGATGAGAGCAGGGCAGAGCCGGAGGCCTGGCCGTGGACTCAGGCCCAGTTGCCTGGGTTTAAAGTTGGCTCTTGTCATGTCCCATGAGGCCCTGGACTTTCCAAGCCTGCTTCCCTTGTCTGGGTTGTTTGGTGAGGGCCAGGGTGGTCTCAAGGTCCCTGTTGGTGAGCAGTGACAGAGGCTGCGTGCTGAGGGAAGTGGCTGCGGCCTCAGATGGAGAGGCGTTGGTCCGTCATTTATTCACTCAGTCATTCGTTCACCCATGACAACCTCCAGTGTCAGTCTTGCCCCTCCCAGGGGGCTCAGCCGCAGTGCCTGCCTCTCAGAAAGCCCTCCTGGAGCACCAAACCCAGGGACAGACTAGGGTAGGATGGGGGCGCTGCGGATGCTCCTAGGGCCCCTGGAAAGATGTTCCTCTCCTGCTGTAGGGTATCTGGAAGGTTCCAAGGGGACCATGGAAGCAGAAATGATGTCGCCTTTTCTTAAAGATCCTGCTATGGGAGGAGCCTGCAAGTCACTGAGGTCCCAGCCTCCTGGGGTGCCAGGACCGGGCTAGGAGCCTTGAGAAGTGTGCAGTGTGAGGCCTAGCCTCAGAGCCACTCTGTGCCTGCTCTGAACCTCTGTCCCATATCCTGGGGCCGTGCAAGGGGGTCAGGCTGCTGACCCGAAGTGTGTGCCCCCCATCGGCTCTGTTGGCTTGCTCCTGGCGTGGCCAGTGGCTCCAGTCCTCCTGGGGTTGTGACAGTCCCCTGAAGAGGGTTACCTGCTCTCTTGGGTGTGTGGCTTTGCTTCTTGCTCACTCATTTGCACAGTTGGGGTCCCGCCATGCCAAGTGCCCTGCGGCTTGGAGTGGAAGCAGTCAGTGCTGCTCTGTGGTCATTTCTGGCGTCAGGCAGCTGCCCGGCTCCTGACACAGTGCTGCTGCCAGTTTGCTGCCTGGAGAACCCTGGCTGAGTGGGGCATGGCCTCTGGACAACCTCAGAGCTCTCTGCCTTAGCAGCAAGAAGGGCCCCTGTCTCCCTGTACCCTGCAGGATGAACCAAAAGCATGCATTTTTTGGAATCTGAAGCTCAAGCTCTGGGGCCGTTGGTCTGTGTGGCGTGGGGTTCTCCCTCTGTGTGCTTCTGTGTGCTCACCTGGAGCGGCTCTGATGTGTCCTCAGGGGAAGACCACAGTATGGACTGCTCGAGGATGAGCACCAGATGAGGAGTGAGACTCCTCGTCCTGGTTAGCTCTGGTCCAGCCTCTTTGCGAGGTGGGGGTGGGGGAGGGGCATGACATCCACCTGCCTCACTCAGCTCACCTGGAAATGCACAGATGCAGGGGAGGGGAGAGAGGGGCTGATCATGGGAGGGCTCCAAGGACTGGATGCTTTCAGGAAGAGCCCACCCCCCACCATCTGTGCAGGTGGCCTCCTGGGGGCCCCAGAGCCCTGTCTGGGAAATGGGAGCAGGACCCTGGTTACCCTGGGTCTCCGAGCTCAGTGATTCCGTTTTAGGAGAGTTTTAGCCATGCTATTTATAATGCATCCGAATGGACTGCAGCCCGATTTAATATGAGTCGTGTTGAAATCTCCTGTCATCTGGACTTTAATATATTACAATTGCCCTTTGGAAGTCACGTGTCGCCAGGCGGGTGATGCAGAGGTGCCTATTGTTACCGCCGCGTGCTGTGCCCAGCCCGTCCCGCCTGGCAGCCTCAGTCACAGGAGCTGGCAACATGGCTGTCTGCCTCCGCCTTCCCCGAGCAGGCAGGAATCACTAACGCGTTAGCAGTTTCATTAAGCCTCTCTCGCCAGCCTCCCCACCTCCCTCTCGGGCCTCCTCGGTAATTATTTTCCCAGCCCTTCCACTCGCAGCCCCTGAGCGAGCTCTCTGGGATTGGCCGAGTGGTCCCCCAGGCTGGGCTGCTGGGCTTGGGCTCTGCCAAGGGCCCCCTGGGCACCTCCCTCCGACTTTGCCGTTTAAGCTTTGTGTCCCACCGAGGCAGATGTGCTGCCTGCTGGGGGTGACGGTTAGCCCATTATTGCACGCTCTGTACACTGCTGCCTCCTCCTCCTCCATCCCTCTGTTCAATCAGGTGAGAAGTTTCTCAGGCCTCCTTCCCAGGCTGTCACAGGGTGGACACTGGGAACCTGGCTGTGAGGGAGATATATTCCCTCATGCTGCAAAACCGGGTACTCTTCAGCTGGGTGGACGACCCTGCCGTGCGTGTGTCTGTGCTCAGAGGACAGGGAGATCTAAGGGGAGTGGGCTGAGTGGGGCTGGGCCCCAGCTGGTTCTCTCCCAGAGCACTCCCCCTACTGCTCAGGGTGAGCATGACACCCATGGGGGCCTGGCCATGGTGACTGGTTGAGAAATGGACACGTACCCCATCGGGGCCAGTCAGAGGCTTCCCTGGAACCCTGAGCTGAGTGTGACTCCTGAGCCCAGGCTTAATCTGGAGACTGTGAACGTGGCATTGCTGGCCGACCTCCTGCACAGCCACCTCACAGATGGGGAACCCTGGATTTGTTCACCATCTGGAGGGGGACAGAGCTGAGATGGGGGGACTGCGTCCCCAGCTATGCCTGAAACCACCCCGGGAATTGTGGTTACGGGGATGGACATGTGTCCTTTAGTGACTGATTTTTGAATTGTATTTCTTTTGCAACGTAAGAATCAGGCAGGGTTCTCTGGGAGAGGTGACGGATGGAGTTGGGTCTTGAAGGATGAGTAGGAGTTTACCCAGCTGGGGAAAGGAGGAAAAACACCCAGGAGGAGAGAAGAATGAGGGCCAGAGGCTCGAAGAGATGACCGTAAGAGATGTAGGGGAACCTCAGGACTGGCTGTGACCCCGGGGGTCACAGCAGAAGTGACCGAGAAGGGGGAGGAAGAGAGGGCGAAGCTTCTGAGGGCGGGGGGCGGAGGGAGGCAGGCGGGGCTAGAGGAGGAGGACAGAAGTGACCTGGCGCCACGTGGGTGTGAGTTAGTGGGGGAGCCCTGACATCAGGTGGGACGCAGCAAGGAGAAGCCGTGAGGGCCAGACCCTGGGGACTTTGGACGTGAGGCAGCAGCATCAGGGTCCCGGAGGCCTCGACACGGCCAGCTGGAACTGCACCGTGCAGACGAGCGGTCCATGTGCAGAGTACATAATGGACTTGGATGATTGATGGGCTGTAGATTCCCAACCTAGTGTGTGCCAGGACCTGAGGACACAGCCTGCCTGGTGCCCCCAGCTGCTGTCGTCCCGCAGCTCCTAGGTTCACACAGAGACACCGAGCAATGAAGAGAGAGGACCCGCCTTGGGGGTCTGGGGTGACCAGGCCAGGGTGGACATATTGCTACCTCTAGCCAGGTGCCAGGGGAGGCCTCTCCAAGGAAAAACATGGGTGCTGAGACTCAAAGAGGGAGAAGTCCTGCAGGCTCCGGCAGCTGCAGAGGCCCAAGGGGTACAGGGGAGCTTGGCCTGGCCAGGAGCAGAAAAGAGGACAGAGTGGAAACCCACGGGTGCCTGTGCAGGGCTCTGGGCCCAGGGAGGATCTTGGATTTTCTTCTAGTGCTGAGGAATCTTGGCACTTATCTCTGTGACTGGGCTGGACAGGCGGGGGAGGAGGGAACAGGTTGTGGGACTAGAGCTGGAAGAACCCAAGTGGCATGGCAGGATGGGGGAGGGAAGAGACCCAGAGGGGTCACCCAGGAGTGTGGGGGTATCATTTGGAGAGATAGGGTGGCTGAAGCAGGCTAGGGGACACTTAGGTGAGTGGTGTCCTGTGGTTAAAGCTTCCTTCCTCAGGAGGGAAGGTGGGAGCCAGGGCCTGGCCTAGGACCTGGAGAGAGAGAATGCCTGGGGGTGGGTTGCTGCTTGCCCACCCGAGCTGTAGCGGTATGTGCCAGGTGGGCCCAGCATGGGATGGAGAAGCCGTTTGCTGCTATGTTACCCTGGCCTCAGCGCTTCCTTTGCTCCACCACCACCTCCCACAGGCCCAGCTAGTGCCTGAGTGGCAGCCCCCGCCCGCGGCCGTGCCGCCCTCCGCAGCGGGGAGCTCACCCGAGCTGCTCTGTCTTTTGGCGCCAGCTGGTTTACTCGGCAGGAGCAGACCTCACCAGCAGGGCCAAGGTCACAGGCTGCAGCCTGCACAGGTGGCGGGCTGGTTACTGGGCCCGAAGGGCAGTTCCAGGACACTGCCTGTAGGCGGGGGAGGGGTGGCTGACCCCCAAACCACAGTTGTCCACTGTGGGTAGGTGTGGGAGTGAAGGTGGGTTGGGGGCCACCCCTGGAACCCAGACGGACTAACCTGAACCTTCTCCGACACCTTGCTGGCCCTTCGTTCTTGCATCCTGGGCCTGCCGTACTCAGTGGCTGCCCACAGAGAGCCCTGGAGCCGCCTGGCAGTCTCGTTTTGCCCTTGCTGTGCCTTCTGCCTGGAATACCTCCTCATGCTTAGCCCTGCTCTCTGCTCAGGGTCGGGGTCACTTCCAAGTCCCCTTCATGTTTGTACAACCCCTCTGCCAGTCGGCGTTCGTCCAACAGATTGCTCATTTAGGAAGGATCCTGAAACCCCGCTGTGCACCACACACAGTGCCAGTGCCAGGCTGAGGCGGCAGGGAGAAGCCCTGGGCCTGGCCCCTGCTGAGCTCACAGGGTGGCAGGCACCACAGCTCCTGAGCCAGCCAGCAGGCAGGGGAAAACTGGGGGGTGCCAGGGAAGGGGTGAGGGAGGCAGCTGGCCGGGGGGCATTTATCGTAGACTGCAGGAGGGTGGCAGTTGTGGGGAAATCATCCCAGGTGCACTGTTCTTTTTCTCCCTTCTTCCCCACGCTTTTGTGGGATGAGGGGAGGGCAGAAAGAGCCAAGAACTTTGGAACTGGGTGGATGTGGGCAGGACCCTGAGGGCAGGGACAGTCTCTGGTACCCCCGCCCCCCGAGCCCAGGAGGGTAGGCTGGGTGGGGGCCCAGAGGGCGTGTGACCCTGAGGATTGTCACCAGCCAGTCCTGAGGTTGGAGATGGGCATGGAGTCTGGATTCCAGGTTCCCCCTAATGCCCTGCTGGGTCCCTCCTTGCGGAGGGTCATGTTGGAGGCATGGGCAAGGCTAAAGCTCTCAGGGAGCACGCAGACTGGGGTCCTATCTGCCCCCCCCAGAGACTTGAGACGGGCCTCTGGTGTGGCATTGTGAGGCTCCTATCCATATCTGTACAGTGGGATTAGCGGGGTTCCCTTTGGGGGCTTCCCGGAAGTCCAGATGAGGCAGGACTTGGCAAGCACTGCCCTGGCTCTGGGCAGACACTGGGGGTGTCGTGGAGTGTGTGTCATTGATGGGGCTTTTGTTGATTGGAGGTCCTCGTTGCTGCAGCCCAGTCGCCTACTCCACTCCCTAGCCTGGGGGTTGTTGCACTCAGTGGGTGTTTGTTGAGTGGCTGAGTGAGAGAGAAAGTGAGGGAGCAGGCAGCAGGTGGTGGAAAGGGCAGGTTGCAGACTGCACCGGCTCCCTCTCTAGGACTTTGGGCTGCACCTTTCAGGGTGTTTATGGGCCACCCTTAGACCCCTCAGCAGGAACATCCTGGAGCACCAAAGCTCTCAGAACCTCAGTTTGCTGCTCTGTGAAATGGAGCTGACAGCAGGCACAGCCACCCACCTCCACCCTGAGTCACTGTGGAGCCACCAACAGCTCCTGCTGAGCTCCTGTAGTGACCTCAGCCATGATGACACCATGGGATTCTCCAGGAGCACCCAAGGTCTTGGGGATGAGGGTGAGGCAGTCAGGCTCCTCACGGATCCGGGCCCACCCCTGGTGCCAGCTGTAGCCCCTTGTGGTGTCACTGAGACAGCTCTGTGTGCTGACTCTTGCTGGGCCTCGCAGACCCCCTTCCTCTGGCTCTACCCTGAGCTATAGCCCCCAGCAGGGCCACCCCAAGGTCTGGGGTTCATCTGTCCTGCAGAGGCCACTTGGGGGCTTGTTGGTCCTTGTTGGGGGAGGCCCCAGGCTGGCCCTTGCAGACAGCACACGGTGCGTGAGCAGGAAGGCCTGGTGTCTGACCCGCCGTGAGCACAGCTGGGAGAGATGCCTGTGAGCTGGTGCGCCTCTCTCTTGGTTGCTCTCGGGTTTGTGGCTAGAGCAGGCTAACTCCGAGAGCCTGGGATGCAGGAGCTGTTCTAGCCAGGAGGCAGCTGGAGAGACTGGCTCCTGACAGGTGATGGAGTTGGGGGGAAGCCAGCTGCTTTACAATGGCCGTGAGTCAGACTTGGATGCGATCTGGGTGATCCCCAGCAAGCCAGCCCTTGCCACTGGCCCCGTCATATACACCGAGATGGCAGAATGTTGGGGGTGGGACTTTTTTCCTTAGGTAAAAAATAAATAAAAAAGGATTTACTTGAAAAGCAGTGTGACACAGAGTGTGAAATAGTGAAAGATCTCCCATCTGCTGGCTCACTCCCCAGTGCTTGCAGTAGCCGAGGCTGGGCCAGGCTGAAGCCAGGAGCTGGGGACTCCATCTGGGGCTCCTACATAGGTGACAGCATTCAAGGACTTGGGGTATCGGGGCACCCAGAATTCAGATGGGCACCCTCATGTGGGTTGCCAGTGTTGCAAAGCCAGCTCCAGAGGTGGAATACACCCTGGGCACACGCCTGAAGTACACATTTGCACACAGCTGTGCTTGCCGGAACACTCCCTGTGCCCCGGCCGCTCGTCCCTGATCTGTCTCCAGAAGGATCCCTCGGACACGTGTCCGTCTTCATGCTTCCCTAAGTGTTCTCACTGCCGACGGCCCCCTTGTGTCAGCAGAGGTCCGTGTGCATTGTCTGTGCTGTCGCTGGGGGCAGGTTTCTCTGCAGCACAGAGAGATACTGCTCCAGCCTCCAGTCCTCTGCATCCTCCTGTCTCAGTGACCCGGCCGGTTCAGCTCCTGCACTCCTCGCCATCCTCTGGCTGCACGTGGATGAGCTCTGAGCTCTTCCTGCCTCTGCACTGTCACCCAGGCGGTTCCCTCCTCTCTGCCCTCGCTGTGCTCTGCTTGGCCTGCACACTTAGGGCTCAGCTGGAGTAGCCCCTCCTCCAGGGAGTCCATGGGGGCCTTCCCAGGCCAGTTGTCCCTGCACCCCCACCACCGCTGTGAGGCTAGTTTGTGCTTTTTTTGCATTGCCCGTGTCCTGGGAATGAATTCTATTAAGCGTCTGCTCTCCCATTAAACAGACTCCAGGAGACAGCCACGCCGTGTGTCGAATTCATGGCTGCGTTTGCAGCATCATTTTCTGATTCACTGCAGTTCTGTGTTCATTCGGCAAGTGCTGAGTGCTGGATGTGAAGCATTCTCAGCTTTTGTTGAGTCAACAGGTGGGTGAAGGAACGAGTGAGTGAAGATCCTTGGCCTGTAAAGACCACCCTCTGGCCCCGCCTTCCGTCAGCTCTGCCTTTCCTTTTCAGGCCTCAGCTTGTCCTGTTGTTGGACGAAGGAGCCGGACCCACTACCTCTGAACCTCCGGGTGTGGGGCAGGTTCTGTGGAGCAGGTTCCCTGAGGCTGGCAGGTGGATGGGCTGCCTGTGGGGCAGGCTCTGGACAGCAGTACCTGCTGGAGCACTGGCCTAGGTACTGGGTGGGGTACTGCTTCCTTCCCCTGTAACCATGGAGCTCCGAAAGCCCTTTTGAGCCTCATGCAGGGCTCTGGGCTGAGTTCTGTCAGGCATTTGCCCAGACCCCTCAGCTCTCCCTGACCTCAGAGCTGCAGGCTCCATCCGCCAGGCCTGGGAGCAGCAGCAGTAGGAACAGGTTGGGGGCCTTGGCAGACCTGGGTTTGAGCGTGGCACAGTTCTGCTGCCTTCCCTATGGTTGTCTCTATAGCTATAAAAGCGGAGTGACTGATGGTGTCTCCCCCCCGCCACCTACCCCCCGGCTGCACCTGCCCTCCCTGAGGACTCTGGGAGCACTGCGGGTCTCTGAGGCCAGTGTCTCCAGGGCCCAGCCGGACGGGGCTCAGTGAGTGCAGCGAGAGGTGGCTCCGGCTTAGCGGCTTGTCAGCCAGGCGGGCGGGTGTCCTGGGGCCGGGTTTGATTAGTTCAGGTTGACAGTCGCGCTCCGTGGCGCTGCCGGGAGGGGAGCCCGTGATTACCCTAATGAAGCTTGAACGCAGTTTGTCATCCAAACAGCTGGTTCGGAGTGCGCTGCTGCCAGCTGCCCGGCTCAGCCGAGCAGCCATGCGCCCAGTGCCCAACGCCCAGGGCTGCACCGGCCCTGACAGTGCTGCCGCCAGCGTGAGTGGGGCAAGAAGTGGCAGCTCTGCGTGGGCTCTGGGGTGGCCCCAGGGGAGTGGGGTGACTATGGGGGGGGACTTGGCAGGGCCTGGGGCCAATGGAACAGAGCAGCTTCTTGGGACACTCCCATGGCTGCTGGCCTACTCTAGACCTCAGTTTGTCCATCTCTGAAGTGGGCATTGGGGACCTTGCAGTTTTGTGATTTCAGACTGAGGTGTGCTCTCTGGAAGATTTCCCCAGAGCCTGAGGGCTGGGACAGGACCTCCACAGGCACCCACAACCCTCAAGGCCCTGTGGGCTGCCTGGAGAAGATGGCGGTTCAGCACACAAGAACTGAGGAGATGGAGGGACATAGGAGGGTGTTCCAGGCAGAGGACACAGCTGGGGGTGTGTGGGGGCTGTCAGGCACGTGCAACATAGTGAGGGGTCCGTGCTGCCCAGGGAGGGAGCTGGTACCCTGCCCTGCACCAGGTAGGCTGTCTATGCCCATCTCAGCCCGTCAGTGCTGGGAGCAAGATGGGACCCCAAAGTCAACAGCATGGGAAGTGGTGTCCCCAAAGGTCCCATGGCTCTGGCCTCTCAAGGCCCTGGGCCAGGGGTTGTCTGCTCAGCCTGTGCTTGAGTCTGAGGCCCATCCAGGAAGATGGGGCGGGGAAGGGCCCAAGAGGCAGCCTGGCCTCTGCCCTGTGTGTGTGTCTTCTGCTGCTGTGGGCCAGGGCCATGTGTGAGTCCATGTCTGCTCTCCTGCATCTGCTAAGCCACTTACAGCCAGTTTGCAACCATGTGTCACTTTGTGGCTTAGTTTGGGAATAGGGCAGGCAGGGGGGAGGAAGAGGACTCAGAACGGGAGTGAGGTGGGCACTGGCTAGCAGCCCCCAGGAACCGCTGCTCCCCCCTCCCCCTGCCAAGGCCAGCCCTGAGCTGCTCCCCAGTTCTACTGGTTGCCACCTGTGGCCAGGCCACCCTGTCACCCCCGTCTTCCTGTGGTAGCTTCCTGGCTGGCCTTCCAGCGTGCGTCGGCTGTCCCCACCCTGTTGCCACCACCTCTTGTCCTCTCTGCTGCTCTTGACTCCCTGTTACCCAGCAGAGCCCACCCACAGCGGCTGTGGCCTCAGCCTTAACCCCGCTCCTTGCCTCCCCTGCCTGCTCTCCTCAGTGACCGCTGATGCTGCCTCGTGGCGGGAGTGCATGGGGCCCTCGGTCCTGTGACATTTTCCTAGCAGGCTGTTTGGGCTGTGAGCAGGCAAGGCCAGCCTTGGCAACTTGCAGGCTGGATTGCAGGCCAGGCTTGTGGCCCCGCTGTGGGAAGGGAGGGATTCCCCTGCTCGGCCCCCTGCTTGGTGCTGCGTCCCGTGGCTGCTGCCGCTAGCTGCCCAGGCAAGGGGAGGCTCTGGAAGAGAAGTGGCTCATCAGGTCCACCTGCCTGCCCAGCCTCTCTCAGGCCCTGGCAGTCCCAGCTGTGGCTCAGGTGGAGGCTGCAGAAGGAGCAGGCATGGACAGAGTGGATCACAGCCAGCTTGTGCCTGGGTCGAATGGCACAGGCGTCTCACGCCCCCAGTTGTGGTGAGAGAGCTCAGAGATGCTAGAGTTGGTTGCCCTGCCCCAGCCTGGATTTTTCCCTCACCTAGAATGCCCTTTTCTGGTCAGGGCCTGGGTCAGGGGTCTCCTTTGGGGCCTGGAGCAGGATTAGTGTGTGGCTTTGCTGAAGGAGGGGACAGACACACTCCCGTGCAGGGCCTCTCTCCCTCCCTGCCCCTCATGTTACCCACTTGACTGCACCACAACCCTGTGTGTTAGTGCAGTCCCTCTGCCCGTTTTATGGATCAGGAAGCCAAGGCACCAAGAGGTTCAGTGACTTGTTCAGGACCACACAGCAAGGGCGTGGCAGGTCTGGGGTTTGGTCCTGGGGAGTCTGAAGCTGCAGGCAGAGGTGGCAGCATGGGGGGCAGGGCAGGCTTAGGGTGGGTGGTAGAGGAGCCATGCTGGACAATGGGCTTGAGGCCTGTGGCTTGGGTGCTGCTGGGGTATTGGGGCCATGCTGCTGCCTCTCGCCCCAGGTGCTGAAGTTGCCCATCCCTACACACCCTCAGGGAGCCTGGGATTGGCCTTGACTGGGGAGTGAACACAAGGGCAGAGTAGCCAGAGGGGGCTGGTCCTACATATGGAGCAGCATGGGTGTCTTCTGTGGCTGGGCCTGGGAGGGCGGGCGAGGAGATGCCCACGTTGGGTGAGGGCTGCCTGGCCTGATGCAGGAATGGTGACGGCGATGGTGACGGTCACTCAGGTGTCCACGGGGGAAGAAGTTACTCAGCTGCTGGGGCCGCAGTGGGTGGGGAGGCATCCCTAGAGGAGGAGACCCAGAGCTGTTCTGGGAGGGATGGAAAGGTGTGAACTGGCTGGCCCTGTGCAGGGCCTTGTGGCGGTGGGGCTGGGGTGCTCTGTGTTTGAAGGCGTGAAAGGACGTGTGGTGCCGGGTGAGGTGGCCCTGTGGGAAGTGGGATCCCGACAATCTGGAGTGTCCTCAAGGCTCTCAGCCCCACATGGTATCTGGGGATAGGAAAGGATCATCTCTGGGTTCCATCTGTTCATCTGTGAAATGGGCCCACTGTCCCCCTGTCAGAGGCTGAGCTGCAGACTCAGTGTGGAGACTGTTATAAAATGCCCACCGTCCTGCCTGTGGCCTGAAGGATGTGACCGAGCCCTGGCCCTGCCCTGCTTCCTGGTACCTGCCCCTGCTGTCTGGGCCCAGGGGAGGTAGATGAGGGCAGACACATGTCTACCCCAGCCTTCCATCTCATTGGCACATTGGAGCAGAGAGTTGATGGCCACGGTCAGAGCTGTGTTCTCTCAGGCAGGACCTTCTGAGGGCTGTGGCATATGCCCACTGCTCCCTTCTCCAGTGCCTCAGCACAAGGCCTTTGCCCCTGCCAGGCAGGAAGAGCTGCACCTTGGCAGTGTCCCCGCTTGCTACAGCCCCACAGGCAGAGCTGGACGGAGTCCAGTTACAGGTTTACAGATGAGGAAACCCAGACCACACGGCAGGGTGGAAGCAGGGTGGGGGCTGTCACTGTGCCCCTGGGACTCCTAGTCTGTGCCCTTGCCTAACCCTAACTCCTCTGTGCTCACCCGTCAGTCAGCTGGGTGCTGACCCCTGCCCTGGACTGCCTTGTCCATCCCCAGTGTGGTTCCCAGTGTGATACGTGGTCAAGTTTTCTGTGTCACTGGGCTGTGTGGACTCTGTGGCCCTCTTGGAGGGGTGTTGCCATGGTTTCATTGGATATGGACTCCAGGATGTCTCTGGGGGCGGTTGACCAGAGCAGGGCAGAGCAGAGGCACCATGTGATCCCAGGGGAGGGTGCTCAGGATCTGGGGTTCCTGCTGAGCCATTCCAGACCTGGCACTGGCTGTCTAGGCAGCAGAACTAAATGGGGGTGGCTGCTGCCTTCCTGGCACCTGGGAACACCTGTGTCTGGCGCTCTGAGGGGATCTAGGTTGCACCCAGGGCTTGTGTGCAGTGATGTTGGCAGGGCAAGTCGGGTGCTGGGTACAGGAGCTGCCAATCTGGTTCCTCTGGCACTGGGCCCAGCCAAGTGGAGAAGTCTTGGGCTCTCCCCGCTCCCCTTGTCCCCCACCCCCCACCCCTGGCACGAGGATTCACATAGCTTGGGCTGCTGCCAGTCTTGCTGCTCATTGCTGCCCCCGGGAAGGAAATCAGACTGTGCTGGGCAGGAAATGGAGGTGTTACTGCAACAGTCAGGTGGGCCAGGCCCCAGGGACTCCCTTTGCTGGGGGAGGAAGCTGATGAGAGAAGCTGACGAGGGGCCTGTGGTGGAAACCTTTCCTTGAAGGCATTGCCTCCCAGGGCCAGTGAGGAGTGTCGGCTGCCCTCTTGGGGTTCTTCTTGCCTGCCCCCACCACAGAATGGACAGCAGCCCAGAGTGGGTGGCTGTTCGCAGCCCCAGGGGAGTGTCTGTGAGCCCAGCAGGAAAGAGACAGACCAAGGGGCCAGAGTTGTGGTCAGGGAGGACTGGCCCTGTGCACCTGTCCACTGAGCTGCCTACTTACCCCCACCCTCCATCCAGAGGTGACTTCCTGGGCTCCAGCCCTGAGCAAGTTGTGGGGACAGACACGGTGCCCCCAGGACCCAGGGTAGAGTCCAGGTGAGACTGGGGCTGCCTGAGACTGAACCTAGAATTCTTGCGGTCTCTCCTTGTCCACCTTGAGCTGCCCTTGGTGTCGCGCTGGTTAAGATGCTGCCCTGGTGCTTGGGTACCCGACTCCCACGGGTGCTGGAGGCGATGCTCCCAGTGGCAGAGATGGTTCTTAGCTGTCACCGTTCCTGGTCTTTGTTTGTCCCCGGTCTTACCTGGCTTCGTGAACTTGTGGTCTGTCCCTTCCCAGCGAGCGTCACAACGGTGGCAACTCATGCTCCAGCGCCCCGTCGTCGTGTCTTCACAGCACCTGGAGCAGTGGGCATGGTTGCCATTCCCATCTCACAGATGAGGTGATTGAGGCTCGGAGCCGTGAGTTGAGCTCTGGCTCTTGGGTGTGCATCCTGGCCACGTTCCTGGGCCTCGGTGCTTTTGGGGTTGGGAGACCTGGAGGGGTTCGGCTGTCCTGCCCTTTCCCCGAGGCTGCCGTTCCTGGACCTCAGTGCTGTCGTGCTGTCTGGGTGGGAGGTCTGAAGGGGCTTGGCGTGCTCCCTCTGCCCCGAGGCCGCTGTTCCCAGGCCTTGGTGCCCTTGGGGGTGGGAAGTCTGGAGGGGCGCTGCCATGCTCCTCTTCCCTGCCCCCGCCTGGACCCTCTATTCTGTCCTGCCCTGCCCTGCTCCTGGGCCCTCACGCTGGCAGTCTCGGCCTGGACTGGAACACTCTCACCGCAGAGCTGTGCATGGCTTACCTCTGGTGTCGCCCCTGGAAGCGGCCACCCCCAATGCAATTCTGTGCCCTCCCCTGAGCATGTGGCTCCCTTCCCCTGTAATGCTGGGAGCTTGGTCTAGGTGACCCCAAGGACCTACAGCTGCTGTGTCCCCAGCCCTACACGAGGCTTGGGTCCTGTGGGAGGTCGGGATTGGGGCGGCAGTGACCACTGGGACTTTGGTTGGGCTAGGCCAAGGGATAGGAACGCCCTTGCTTCGGGAATCAGAGAACACACCTTCATTCATTCACTTAAATGCTTGCTTGCTCACTCACAAGCTCCCATCCCAGCGCTTTGGGTCTCTCCCAGCTGGCCTCAGGCTCAGGGCCCAGCGCAGGGATGGCTCTCCTAGCTTCTCCCAGCCCAGTCAGGCACTGCCTCTTCCTAGGAAGTCCCTCCCTGCTGCCGGCCTTGTCTGTCACTCTGCCATCTTCCAGCTGACCCTCCCCTCCTGCAAGGGCTGCCAGAAAGCCATGAGCCAGATAGCAGCCAGCCTAGACAAGGCATCATGCTGGCTGCTGGGACCCCCACCCCAGAACCCCAGCGGGCTCACAGTGTGGGACCTTCCGCCCAGCCAGCACTGGGTTCCACTGAATGAACGAGTGAATGGCTTCAAGCCGCGTGCTGCAGTTGGGGGCCTGCGTGTCCCACGTCTTCCTCGGCTGGGTAAGGGAAATGCCAACAGTACCAACACAGCAGTGCTGAGCCGGGTGCTGTCCTCTGAGCTGGGCTCTGTGTGCTGAGCCCTGGGGTCTGTGAGGGAGCTGCTGCCACCCCTCTCTGATGTGGGGAAACTGAGGCCCAGTGGCCCAACAGTTGCTCTGGTGACAAAGCCCCCAAGTGTGGAAGTGGGACATGACCCTGGCAGAAATCCATTTTGCTGGCCAGGCCCTGGGTGGGGGCTGTGTCTTTGCAGAAAGGACAGGGGGTGTGTGGGCAGGGGGCAGCTGAGGGCCGTGGGTCTCTGTTACATCCCAGAGAGGCTGCATGGCCTGAGTTGCACCCTGCCCCCTCCTCCCAGCTCTGCCTCCTGCAGCAAAGGCCTTAAATCCTCTAGCGGTCCTTGCTCCTGAATTACTTGTGCAGTTTTTACAGTTACTGGGGGAACTGTAAGTCTGCGTGGCCCTAGTCCTGTGTATTTAAATTCTGAGCCATAATGTTACATTAGCTTGCTTTTTGCAGCTTCCTGGGCGGCTGTGTGTACATTACTGGGTGGTGGGGGACAAGAGCCTGCGGTGCCTGTGGACAAACACAGCTGTGAGTGTGCCCTGGCCTGGGGGCTGAGCATGCCACTGCCCCCCGCCCTCTGTTCTAACAGGTCCCCCAGACGGGGTGTTTGCTGCCCTCCAGGTGTTCACAGGACCTGCGTCTCCCTGTGGAGACTCAGCAGCTTCTGTATGGCTGGTGAACTGGGGATCCCAGTCCAGCCTGAACTGGCTGCGGGGCGTAGGCGAGGCTGCTGGGTCTTGGGTGTGCGTGCCAGTATGTACAAATGGCTTTATGTGTGCTGAGCATGCCAAGTGCCTACTGTGTGTGTACCCAGCCTGGAGACGCAGCAGGAGTGACACCACCTGTGCTCTGTCCTGCTGGTGGCCATGTGTGTGCCAGCCAAGGCTGGGGCAGCCTTGAGAGGAAAGGAGGGCAGCGGGGGTTGGAGTGAGGGAAGGGCAGGCTAGCACAGAGATGGGAAAGAGGTAGACTGAGGTGGCCATGGCCTCACGGTCGCCAGTTAGGTACTGCACAAGCCGATAAATCCATTACCTGGCACTGCAAGGCTACCAGGGACATTGTGTCCATTTCACAGATGACACCCAGGCCGCCTGGCACTCCTTGGCCAGCATTGTCACTCAGACCGTCCCACTCCCTCATGCTTATTCTCACAGCTCTACTCTGTAACCCTGGGGAAAAGGGCTTTCTAGCCAGTGGAAGGTTCCAAGGCATGGGGCCAGTTCGCAGCTGGTAAGTCGGAGCATGGCTGAAGCCAGAGTAGCTGGAGCTGGGGGAGACGAAGAGGGGGACTGTCATGGGAGCTGGGGACTCATTGCTTCTCCTTTCTCCTGAACCTGGGCCATGAGATGGCGAGGGAGGGAGGACGATGCCTCCTGGGAAAGGCTTGGAAGGTGGGTTCCAGTGACATGGCTGCTGCTGGCCTGCAGTGGGGTTCGGGAGCCAGGATTTCACTCCCCAGGCCTCGGAGGGCTGTGAAGAAGGGCCTTGGGGCTCAGCCCAGACACGTGTTGTGTTGTTCCTCCACTAGAACCTGAGGTACTGAGCCTTGAGAGGTTGGAGGTGATGCTTTGGGCCCAGCAGGCAGCGGGATGGGAGACCCTGCTCTCACTGTGTTCTCTGGGCTCATACCATATGTCCACTGGACGTGGAGAGAACTGAAGTGGGGAAGGAAAGGGAGTTGGCCAGAGCCCCTGTAGGTCCCAGTATGGCCAGCCCATAAACTGTGCAACTTGGGAGAGAGAGGAGTTCGAGATTGTGTCCCTTGCCACTGCTGCCACTCACCGTGAGGAGCCCCTGCGGTCTTGCGTGGCTTCCCAGGCAGGCCCGGGGTAGGGGTGACTCTGGAGCACCTGGCAGGTGGCCTGGCCATTAAGTCTCTGCCTGTGTGTGTGTGCTGGGCTTGCTGCCTGAATTGTCTTCCCTGGCCACATCTTTACCCTTTAATCCTCAGTTCTGGTCAGCTCCTCCAGGAAGCCTTCCCTGACTGATTCTGATAGCCCCTTTGTGTTCCCAAAGCCCCATGTTCCAGCACTGTGGGGACTCCTACCCATGGGATGGTGTCTGAGTCCTGTGCACCTGGTACCCCTGAAGCAAGTGTTGATTTCAAGGCCCAGACCTCACCCTCTGGCTGTGTGGCCCACTAGAGGCATTTGCACGTCCAACCTGGAGGGTGGCCAGTGCTCCTGGAGCAGGCAGCTTAGGAACACTAGGCCCTGGTGATGTCCCTACACCCAGAGGTGCTGAGCATGGTGCCAGTGGGCTGTGTGTAAGCGCTTGGCTTTTCTGGAGTATGGCTGCTCACTTGTGGCCCTGAGTCACCCTTATCTTTGGTTCCCAGGGGAGGCTTAGCTAGAGAGCTGTGGGGCAGCGCTGGGCCACACGATGCCCCTGTGCCAGGCCTAAATCTGCTGCCTGGGTCCCCTGGGTGCCAGCCTCCCTGCTGGCCCTGCCCTCCCCTCCTGCTTCTCTCCCACCCAGAGAAGTGGAGGGTGTTATTGTATATTTTAACCGATTGTTCCCTGGGCACCCCGTCTCTTTGGGATGGGGCTGGGGGCTGGGGGTGTAAGTAAATTATATATTGAACTCCTAACTGGAGCTGAGGCCTTGTGGTTTCCATGGCAACCAGGCTGGAAATAGCTCGGAGTGACATCAGCACGGTACAGGTATAGCCAGATCCAGCCGTTCCCAAACAAGCAGGCTCCAAGGGGAGCCAGGGATGTGCCTCTAATTAGCATATTCAAATGAGGACTGGTGAGCAGGGTGGGGCTTATGGTGCCCTACTGGGGCCTGGGGCCATGGCCAGGGCCTCTGGCAGGTAAGTGGGCTAGGGGTGCTGATGGGGTCAGGGTGCAGGTTCCCTAGTGCATATGCCTGTGCTGGGGATCCTCACGGTCTCTGGGGAGGGGCCTGGGCCTGTCTGCCCCGTGGGCTCTGGGAGTATGGCCAGCTGCACTGCCAGAGGATGGGTGGGCACATGGCAAGGAGCTCATGGTTGCCTGCCTAGACTTGCCTGGAATCTGGCTCTTCTTGGCTCAGGTGCCTTTGAAAGCAGCCACCCTTTGGGCCCTGCTGGCCACCTGCCATTTTTCTTGCCAGATCTGTGAAGGAGAAGTTGCCTGTGTCCCCCTTCGCCCCTTTGATCCACTCTCCCTGGCCCCTGTCCTTGGGAAAGGCCCACAGACCCCCTGTACCCCAGCTACCCTGTTGACCCTCCCTGCCTGCCCAGCCTTCAGTGGGCAGAGACATGTGTAGGTTGACTAGGGCCAGGCTCTTGGCCTCTCTGGGTTTCAGTTTACACCTCAGGGGAAATGGGACTGTTTCCCTGCCTGTGTGCTCCTGTCAGGGTGCTGAAGGGCCAGGCGAGCTTGGAGGAGAGGAGATGGCCTGTCATCTGTGTTTAAGTCGAAGCTCTTGTCATGCTACACAGCCCCCACCCCCTGTCCCCCCGCACACACACCATAACTGCTGTGTGAGTGAAAGACCGCCACCTCCACCATGGTGTCTCCACGTGCGGGCTCTTGGCTGAACCGATGACTTGAGAGCTGGGTATGCTCTGTGGCTAAATGAGATAATTTATTCATTTCAGCAAATGTTGAGGGTGTGCCGTGTGAGGGCGGGCAGGCAGCCGGGGTGAGTCACGCAGGGCCAAGCAAGCAGGCGGTTTGGCTGGGAATGTGGGGGACTCAGGTGTCTGGGTAGTTGGCTGGGGGCCTTTTGGGCATGCCGGGAGCAACTTGGCCACAGGGGGCCAGGGAAGGACCCGTGGGAGAGAGACATGGGTAGGCAGAGGCCCAGAGGAGGGAAGGAAGCTGGGTGTTGGGGGAAGGGCAGAGGAAGGTGATGGAGGTGAGACCAGAAAGTGCCAGCAGCTTCTGGGGCAGAGAGCCAAGGAGCTTGGCTATGATCCAGAAGGCAGTGGGAGCCGTTGATGGCTTGGAGCAGGCGTGGTGTGTGTGTGTGTGTGTCAGCTGGAGTGGGAGGTGGGAGTGGTCCTGGCCATGGTGTTAGCAGCAGGAAGTAGCCTCACTGCGGTCGCCCTGGGCAGCATGAGGGATGTGGGCCAAAGCTTAGGACAAGCGCTTTGTCTGTCACCCGTGAAGCGGGTCAGCAGTGGCACCTGGCTGTGAGGTCTGTTGAGCCCTTGGCACAACAAACATGAGTACTTGTACCCCAGGGCGCTGTGGGAGGCAGAGCCACTGCTCCAGATATTCTGGCAGGAGGAGTGAGATGGACAGGGTGCTGACCCCTGCAGAGTTGTCTGGTTGTGTCCTGGCCCTGACATGGCTGTGGTTTTCCACATTTGCAGAGTCTTCCCTGAGCTGTCCCCAAGGTGACCCGTGAGGAGGGTTCCCATCACCAGTGTCACCTAAGGGGGAGTCAGAGATTGGGCATCAGCAGTGGGCAGTTCTTAGGGGCCGAGGAAGGCCACTGGGGCTGGCAGGGTAGCCCAGGGAGTAAAGGGGTAATGGGGCCCAGGCAGATGGCATCAAAGGCCAGAGTGGGAGGTTGGCTGCACTAGGCCTATGTGGTGGTTCCTGGCAGATTCTAGAACAGTTCGTGCTGCCCGAGAGACCTTGAATAGGAGCACTCTTGCTGTCCAAGTCATTCCTAGAGCCTTTTCTGCCCTGCAGATATGACTGGGTCAGTCCCTTTCCAGAACCTTCCCTGTGATGCACCTGCTGGGGCTGACTCCTCTCTGAGTCTCTTCCCCTTCAGCCACCTTCCCTGGGGGCTTCAGTGAGATCTCCCCAGTTCAACAGGAGTATCTTGGTATCTCAGATGCCTAGGAGGTGGTTGATGACTGCTGATAGACAGGAACCTTCTAGAAGCCAAGATGATGTTCTGAAGGTTGCTACAGAATCCTGTATGTCCTGGGCTTCTTCAGGCTGCTCTTCTATTCTGGGTGGTGGTGAAAAATTCAGACCCAATTCTTGCCATCTCTAACTTTTACTAATGCCAGAGTCCTGCCCTGGGGTGAGCCAAAGGGTCTGGGCTAGGTGGGGGGAAGGGGATCCTAGTCCAGGCTCAGTGGGGCCCCGTCTCCCTGGTTGAGGGGATGGGCGATGAGCACTGAATCTGGATTCCCCTCCCCCTCTACCCTTCTGGTAGAAGCCCGAGGCTTCCCCTTGCGGATACAGCTCTGGGCCCTCCCTGGAGTTTTCTGGAATGATTTATCTGCTCATCTGTTCAGCAGTCACTGGGGGCTGGCACTGTGCCAGCTTGCCGCTGAGGCAGGATCCCCCTGCCACCCAGGGAGGTGGGCTCCCTACTGCCCCTCAGTCTCTCTCCTCAGGGCCTCTGTGTGCAGGCCCTAGGAGCTGCTCTCTCCACTGGTAATTGCCGGCTCGCAGCCTGGGAGCAGCTGGCCAGGTGTGGGCCGCCTGGCTGCCCGCCTGCCGCCCACCGCTGCGGGAGTCACCGCTGCCTGGGATTTGAGCTCCTCTGAGGGCTGGCGACGCAGCCGTGGGGAAATCATTTTCTGACAACGGCCATCAATTTTGCTGAGAGCCCGTCGGTGCGCTGGCAGCCTGTCCCTCGGCAGCAGCAGCTGGTCCGTGTCGAGCCCTGGGGTGTCCTGATGACAGAAGCGATTCGTGTTAGGCATCTGCCCAGAGCACATGGCCAGAAGAGACTGAGTTCAGCCAGGACCTCAGTTCCTAAGCCCTCAGGTTGGCACAGCTGACTCCTTCCCACCTTTGGTTGGCCGTGCTGGGCTGCTCTCCCCATGACAGGGAGCAGCGCTAAGCAGGCTGCCGGAGTTGTTGCCAGGGCCCTGAGAAGTGAGGGGTAGGCGTCAACCCCGCCTGGGTCCCCGGGAAGAGTGCTGCCCACGGAGGGAACAGCCCCTGCAAGGCTCCTGGGTGGGGCTCAGCCTGCAGTGTTGATGGAGAGGAAGGAATTGTGTTCACACTGCCGGGGGCTTTGGGTGCTCGAGGTGCCTGGGCATCATCAAAGGCACCCCAAACAAGCAGGCTAAGCCCTGGCCACTGATCAAGGAGCTGCTGCCTATAGGAGGTGACATCTGTGTGAGCCCTGATGGGGATGGGATTGGGCCTAGTGGGGCTACTATGGGGTGGGGAAAGGGTCCTTTAGAAGCAGGGGAGAAGGAGGACAGGGCCCTGGGTGGGCAGCAAGGATGCTGTATCAGACGCGGTGAGGCCAGGTCTCCTCGGGCTCTCTGGACCTTGGTAACATCCTCATGGGGAGGGGTCATTAGTGTGGGGTGAGGTCCTTCTGTGCCCCCGGGGTTCCCCCATGCCCTAGAGTTGTTTCTGCACTACTGGCTCATTCTGAAGATGCTCCCACCTGTGACACGGGCACCTGCCCTCCCAAGGCCTGGAGAATGGGGAGGCTAGTTGGGGGGCCACAGCCCAGTGAGGGGTCAGGGGTGCCAAGGCTGGGAGGTTGAGAACCTGATTTGCGGAACATGCCTAGACAGGGAATTGAGAGCCACTTCCTGCACCCGAGCTAGCTCCCAGCCTCCATCTGCTGTCCTGGGTGCCATTTCCCCTGAGCTATGCAGATGAGGCCCTGAACTCTGCTCTGAGGCTGCACTGCCTGGACACGGGAATCTTGGGAGCCAGAGTTGTGTACCCCACACCTCCCCCTTGATCAAAGGCTGGGGAGGAAGGAGACACTCAGGCTGGGCTTCCAGGGTCCTGCAGTTCCTGCCTCTGCCTGGTGTGTGTGTGTGTGTGTGTGTGTGTGTGTGTGTGTGTGTGTGTGTGTGTGTGTGTGTGTGTGTGTGTGTGTGTCTGTGTCTAGGCACCTCTGCTGGACCAGGAGCCTGAGGCTCACAGGGCCAAGGGGAGGCTGGCTGGGGCAGCTCTATGTCTTTCTTTTTCTGCAGCCCCTGTCATACTCCAAGCTGTGACAGTGATGGTCCTGCCTGGGTTTTATGACCATGTTGATGCTTTTGGGTTTTTTTTTGTTTGTTTTTTTGGTTTTAAGGTTTTGCTTATTTTTATTTGAGAGACAGATTTATGGAGAGAAGGAAAGAGAGGGAGAGATCTTCCATTCACTGGTTTACTCCCCAAATGGCCGTAATAGCTAGAGTGGTGCTAACTTGAAGCTTCTTTCAGGATCTCCCATATGGGTACAGGGGCCCAAGGGTTTGAGCCGTCCGCCACTGCTTTTCCCATCTGTCAGTAGGGAGCTGGAACAGAAACAAAACAGCCATGTCTAGAACTGGTGCTGAGATGGGATGCTGACGCTGAAGGTGGAGGATTGGCCTTTTGAGCCTCTGTGCCAGCCCCCAGTTTTATTTATTTTTTAAAGCTAGTTTAATTTGAAAGGCAGAGTTACAGAGAGCAAGCAAGTGAGGAATGTCTGTCTCCTGGTTTACTCTCCAAATGTCTGCAACAGTCAGGGCTGCGTCAGGCAGAAGCCAGGAGTTTGGAACTCCTTCCTGGTCTCCCACAGGGGTGGTGGATTTAAGAGTCTTGGCTGTTACCTGCTGCCTAAATGAGGAGCATTGGTAGGGTGTCAGATCTGAAGTGGAGGTGGGATTGGATCCCAGCCACTTTGGATGTGGGATGGGTGGGGGTATCCCAAGTAACAGAATGCAAGCTCCCAGCCCTTGTGACTCTGTACTGCTTCTGTAGCTCCTTTCATGGACCCGTCTGCGTCCTGGGGCCTGACTTGACTCTTTAAGACCCTAAGATCAAGTTCAGGGAGGGAATCCTTCTTTCTCTTCTGCCAGCTGTGCCCATGAGGATCCTGTTTCCAGCAGAGGCTGAGTCAGAGCAGACTGGGCTGTGGTGGTGTGGGTTAACATGGTGCTGGGCAGGTGGCCTGTTCCTAGTGCAAGACCAACCAGGAGAGGCCTGGGGCCGAGTCCTGAATGCTGTGCTCACTCAGTCGTTGTGTCCTGGAGGGTCCCCTGTCCCGTGACCCCTGCTTTAATGCTTTCCAGGTAGCATGTTCCTCTAATTACTATACATCCATGCAAGGTGTTCCCAAAGTCCTTGGAAGGATCTTCCGCCTTTGCCTCCTGTGTGTTTATCATTAGTGACCCATTCCTTGGGCATAACTGTTATCTAGGTTTCTGAAATGCAAATTCCCTGGAGTGTTAGTACCTCCTCCAGGTGACAGTCCCCTTTCAGGTTGACTTTTGGGTAACTCCTGTTCCTTAGGAGGCCAAGGCTATCTTGGCAGTACAGTGCTGCGGACTCGTGTCTGTGGCCCAGACAAGGGGGCCACCACGGTCAGCTTCTGGCTGCCTGCAAGGGGCCTGGGTTTACACTGTGGCCGCACTTTCACCATCCCCGCCCTGCTCCTGGGATCTTTTCCTCTCCGTTCCACGGAGGAGGAAACTACGGCCTGCAGTAGGTGTGCCAGTTGGGAGGGACCAGAGCCAGGGCTATGGTCTGTGTTGCTCCTGCTGGGGCAAGGATGGGTGGTGCTGGTGTGGAGCCCTAGAGCGCCGAGGGTGGTCTCCGGAGTTTGTAGCCACTGGGGAAAGGCTCTGTCCTCTCAGCCTCTTGTGCTTTGTGGAAAGTGATCACATTGAGCTTACTTTCATTGCTCTGCAAGGCAGAAGTGTCCCCATTTCTCTGATGAGCAAACTGAGGCACAGAGCATACCTGATCTAATAATGTGCCCTGTGGTGCCCCCCAAAAGGCTGGCTTTGGGTGTAGGAGGTGGGGCGTTCAGCCCTGCTGGGATTCGTGCTTCCAGCCCTCTGCAAATGGGAACCAGGAGCAGATCCCAGCAGGAAGGCAGGCCCAGCGGGAGCAGCTGGCCCCCCACTTGCCACGCTGTGGGCTCTGCAGTCCGTGTCTCTCTGGTGAGGAGCGTTCCGCAGCTCTCTTGCCTCAGCCCTTGGTCAGCAGTGTGGGTCCTAATTGGTCCACCCCCCGGCCATATTTTCTCAGGTATTGATGAGCCAGTGCCACCCAGGAGTAGCCAGAAGCTGAACTAAACTTGAGATGGATCAGGCTTCCACCTCATCAATCTGGCTGAGCTGCTGTTCCGGGGAGGCGAGGGTAGCAGGGCACTGTGGGCCTCTCTGGGCTTTCAGGGTCATCTGCTTGAGCAGCACGGCAGCATGCACCTGCTCCTGGTGTGTGTGTGTGCGGTGGAGGGAGCTGGTGGGATGCTCCTGGTGTGTGTGTGTGTGTGCGGTGGGGGGAACTGATGGGCTGCTCTCTGGGGATGTGCAAGGTGACCGGCTTCTGGCAGCCTCCTGTGCCTCAGGAGGAAACTCCAGCTACTCACCTCAGCCCACGGCCCTGCTTGCACTCCGTGGCTGCCACTTCTCCCCAGCTTGCTCCTTGCCTCGTCGGGCCATGGTTTTTCTTCGTGTCCTGTCATTTAGGGTTGGTGGGAATACTGCCTGCCCACAACTGCTTGTCCCCCTAAGGCTGGGTCTCTCTTGTCCAGGTCCCAGCACGCTTGTCTCCTGCTGAGCGGTTTAGGTGGCAGGGATGGGTGAGCCATGTGTGAGTCTCCCACTGCTGCCTCCTGACTGGGAGATGGACCCTACTCTCCCATTGCAGGCCCTCAGCAGGTGAGGCCATCCATCCTCATTAGTACCACCTGCTGCCCCTGCAGTGCCGGACTCCTGCAGGATCCCACTGAAATTGTTCCCTCTGCCTAGAGGTTCCTCCCTTTGGTGCCTTCACCTGGTGAACATCCTACGTGCCTTTCAAAACCCGAGTAGGTATCACATTGTCTGGGAAGCTTTCCTGACTGCCCCCCGTCCCCGCCAGGCAGAGTTGGTTGTTCTAACCCCTGGTTCAGCAGTCGCAGGGCACCTAGTCCTTGGTGGGATCCTGGGTAGTTGGGGCTGGGGAGTACAAAATTCAGCAGCTGTGTGGGCTTAGCCCTGTGCGCAGCAGCCTCGGGAAGTCTGGGTGGTGATAAAAGTGTGTTTTTCCTATTTCATCCTTACTGCACAGCACTGCGAGGTGCTGGTATGACCCTGTTTTACAGACCTGGACAGTGGCTCAGAGAAGTGTCATAACCTGCAGGTGGCTCATGGAAAGCTGGACTTGTGAACATGAAGCTGTGTTGGGCCCCATTCGCAGCCCATTCCCCATGCAGGGTGAGAGCGGCCCTTGTCCTGTGCCTATGCAGGGGACGGGCTCCCAGAGCAGGTGGCAGAGGAAACATGTCTGAGCTGACAGTGCTGTCTGGGCAGGGGGCAGATGGACAGGGAATGCCTTGATGTGGGGAGGGAGGGAGGAACAAGAGGGGCTGGGGGTGAGCCCGGTAGGAATGGGGAGGGAGGCCCAGGTCGGGGCTGGGGGCTGGCTGGGGCCTGGCGGAGGGATCCAGCCTCCCGTGTGTGTACTGTTGCTGTGGTCATGGCAGGTAGCCATGCTGGGCTCTGGTTTCTGGCAGCTTCTAGGCTGCAGTCCCTTGTTTCCACCAGCCCAGTCTCTGCCTTGTTCTCTTTGTACTGTCCCCTCCAGGCTGACCAGGGAGGAGGGGAGACAGGGAATACTTCCTGTTCAAAAATCCCGGGACAGAGCACACGTGGCCCGTCTCATCCAGCTCTGCTTGCAGAGGACATGGGTTGCTTCCCCCTTCCTGCCTGGCCGACTGTCACACCTCCTCTGTGGCTCACTGTCCATGCCTCACATGGCCTCCCCAGCCAGTGCTTGGCCAGTTTGCTGCACCTGCATGTCCTGTTGGCCCTCCACAGCTACCCCGGGGATCTGCACTGCTGTTGGATGTGTGTGAGCATGGTGGGTAGGCGTGCCTCATGCCTGATGTGCAGGCCCACAGAGGTGAAGTGACTGTGCCATCACCTGGGTCGGCACTGGAGCCAAGATCCTGACCCAGGTGTGGCTGCCCCAGGCCTCCCTCCCTCCTCAGGGCCATTGTCTCCCCGTCACTGCCTCATCTCTGCCATCCTTCAGGGGCCTCCTAGTAGGAGCCAAACTGCATCCTGCCAAGTTAGAGAGGTGCTGTCCTGAGCTCACTGGACCATCCATCCATCCATACTCACTCAGATGTTTGTGTTGCCCTCCAGTCCCCCTGGCATGCTTCTAGGCTCAATGCACAGAGCCAGGAGCCTGGCTGTGGGGCTGGGTTTCATGGTATCACCTGGGCCATGTTGATATGTCCAATAAATTCTCTTTTGGAAGCTCAGTGTCTTCTACAAAGGGAGTGTGGTGTCAGTGCCTGCCCCGGATGGACTAGGAGGTCCAAGGGAATCAGTGTGTGTCAGGTGTGCTCAGGACAAGCCTTGTGTGCGTGGGCTCCCTCCTGCGGGAAGCAGCCTTACATCCTCAAGGTTGGGGAACGTCGCTCAGCTCAGCGCTAGTGCCACATCCTGGGAGCCTGTCCTGAGGGTCAAGGCATGTCCCCTGCCTGGCTGTAGGCACCTGGTGGCCCCCCTCACCCCACTCTAGTTACCAGACCAGGGCTGTGCACGTAATAGACACTTAATACATGTTTATGGAATTGAATTAACGATAAAACGAGATAATGGCCTGGAAGGAGCCCGGGTTGTTAGGAGGGAGTGTGCCGTGTAAGAACCAGGCCTATTTTTTTAAGCAGATTAATCTGGTCTTAACTCATTCTAATAGCCTGCGCCCCTATTGGCCAAGGCCATTATAATAAAATACAGCCAGGGCCGTGGAGCTGGGAGATAGCAGTGCCTTCAAGCTCGCCTACTGAAGGAGCCCACGGCAGGAACCGTCCGTCCGCCACCATCCAGGCTGATGCGCAGAGAGCCTAGGGGACTGTCTGACGGCACACGGCTGGGCTGGGGTGAGAAAGGAGAGGCTGTGGGTCTCCCACAAGGCATCCAACGAGGGGTGTATGCCAGCAGGAGAGCCCGGATTTGGCTCTTGGACTGGAATGGTTGTGTGCTTTTGTGCCTTCCTATGGTTGTCAGTGCCAGGGCTTCCTTGTTCCCGTCCCCACAGGTGCTCTTCACTGCTGAGTAGTCAAATTCAGAGCTGTAGGATGTGCAAACCCTAAAGGCTGTACTGCCATTCACATCTTAGTCTGAGTTCACACCCTGGTGAGGGCCGGAGGCAAGCGCGCTGCTGGAAGGGGGTGATCTTGTTGAAGTCAGAGTAGATAGGGCATTGGAGAAGTCACTGCTCCCACCCACCTGCTCTCCTCTTCCTGGGAATGGGGAGCAGAGACCTGGGGTGATGTCCCAGTTCTGCACTCCCAGTGTGAGGGAGGATAGCTGTTATCTGACCACTGTGCCTCGGTCAGGTGCATTTGTAGCCACTGCAGTGGGCATCCTGTGTGGCTTGGTGGGCAGCACTGCTGGTTCCCATGTTGGCGTCCAGTTCTGGCTGTCCCTTGGCTCAGACTTGAACTTCAGCAGGCGTTGTCCTCCTGAGTTTCTGGTTCCCGGTCAGTAGAGCGGCATAGATGGCCTCATCCATCCCCTGGCACTGGGCCTCATTTGGGGAGGCTGTCCAGTACAGCCTGAGTGCCCTCCCGGCTTTTAGAAGGCTGCAAGGAACTCATGGGAGTGCGTCTTCAGCACTAGGGACCACAGGACTCCAGGTCCCAGCAGAGGCTCTGCCTAAGCTGGAGGCTCCTCCAGTGCAGCCGTCCTTGGGAGGGGCTGCCTGAGCTGGGACGTCCCCTGGTCACTCCCACCCTCTGCCATTGTCTCCCACCTGCTCCTGGCAGGCACAGGCCCTCAGCTGCCGGCCCAGCCTGGCAGGGCGGCTGCAGCGCTAATCAGCGATCGCGCCACTTTCCTTGGGAGGAGAAATTGCAGGTGGCAACTCGTAATTTCCCAGGCTTCTCCTTTCATTAATTTCTCTCTGCAAAATGGAGGCTTTCTGCTGAGCCGGGAATTGGCAGCCGCGCGTGGCAGCTCCGGGCCAGCCATGCTGTCTGCTTGAGGTAGGGGGGCGGCAGTGGGGTCTGGGCAGCCACTGTGCTCACGCTGCGTGTTGTGGCCACTCATAGAGGCCAGAGGTTTTTTCTGTGCTCAGATTGGCTTGCTGAGCCCCACTAGGTTTGGAAAATTGCTTGGTTCGCCCGGTGCTTGCTGCTCCAGCCCCAGTGGAGGCAGGGTTGAGGACCTGCCAGGGTCAGCCCTGGGTGTCCTGTGGGGGGTTCCCCTGGGACAGCCCTGCTTTGCCTGGAGGCCTATTGCTTGCCTCCCAGCCAGGCCTGTGGGAGAGGGGTGAGTGAGGAGTGAACCCAGGGAACCTCAGGGAGCTCCCAGGCATGAGGGTACAGCTGGGCACACTGGCGATGTCTGCCAGCTGAGAGCCATGTGGACCAGACCTAGAGGGATGGAGCCAACAGCGGGGGCAGTGTGGAGGGGCCAGGACCTAAGGGTATGGGTAAAAGGTGGAACGAAAAGAGGTCTTTGATCATGGAACAGACTCTGCACAGCCATTCCTCGCCCAGATGTGTGTGAAGTGGCTGTGGGGGAGATGACGGTGTGGACTTAGGGGATCTGCCGAGTGTCTGGGCTTCCCTGAGGGACCAAGAGAGACTTAGTCAGATGGGTTTACTGACATTCCCGTGGTGACTGTGCGGAGGTGGGGTTGGTGGTCCAAGGTCCCGCTCGCTCTCCTGCTTGGGGAGTCTCAGGAAAGGGCCTACTGTGTGCCCAGAACTCCCCAGAGGCTGTGCGTCTTCTGGCTATATCCGAGCCTCTTCAAAAGATCCCAGGCTGTGGAGACAACCCTGAGGGGCAGGTCTGCTGGGAGAACTCAAGGCCAAGTCAACCTGGGGCTCCAGGACTCCGGTCCTGAGCCTAGAAGATCCAGTGGCTGCCCTAGGGAGGACTGCCACCAAGCCCATGCAGAAAGCAGGGAATTCTCTTTGGAGTCACCTCGGCTCAGGCACGTGGACACGACTCTGCTTGCCACCACGGGCAAGCCTGTTCCCTCTCCGTGCCTCAGTCTCCCCAGCTGTCAAGTGAGATGATTGACTGTACCCACCTCACAGGGTTGCTGCGAGCCCTGACTTACCAGAACACAAGCACAGTGGACCCAGCTGACCCATCAACTGACCATTGCCATGACATACCTCTCAGGGCCAGCGAAACCTTGAGGGCAGGGCCTGTCCACCTGGTGGGTTAGGAGGGCTCTGAGGGACACAGCGGGTGTCCCAGGGCGAGGGTGAGGTGCTCACTCTGAGATGTGTGCCTCCCAGGGACCCCACTACACTGGCTGTACCTGCCTTGCCTTTCTGGACCCGCAGCCAGCTCCTGTCTGCCTACGGAATTCCTCGACAGGAACCTAGCGCAGCTTTGATCTTTTTGCAGGTGGCTGAGGCCGGGCGAGAGCGGCTGGAAATTTTCTGCAGTAATGGGGCATTAAGTAGACAGCCCAGATGGGGATCTCTGGCGGGAGGGGTGGGCGCAGCCTGCTTCGCATCAGCCTGAAATATGGCCCTGTCACCACCCAGCCTCAAAGGACGCTACCGGTGGGCTGGCCAGGAAGCGGCTTCGGTGTGCCTGCACCAGGAGACCAGCACGTGTTCCCAGCCTGTGGCCTTGGCTTTGGTCACAGATGGACGGGAATGTGGTCCTTGGGGCCCTGAGGCGAGGCCCCTCTCCTTCCTCACCCCCCCCCCGAGTCCTTCCCACCTTTCCCCTTCCTCATCTCCTTCCCCATGTCTTACCTCTTCCTCCTCCTTCCTGTGGCCTGGGCAGGTTTATGCTGTGCGCCCTTCTCCCATAGCACCTTCGGGGACCAGCTGTGGCTTCCAGCCAGACTTCTCCCTGCCCCGGTGGACCTGTCCTGTGGAGAAACTCCTTCAGTTGGGCCGGAGAGTCTGGGACTGGCAGGTCTCCTGCTTGCCAGGTAGCTCGGTCCTCTGTGCGTTCTTGCCCAGGTCTGGAGTGCAGGTCCAGTTGAGTGTGGCTGCCAGGTGTTTGTAGGGCCACCTTGGCCCGAGCACAGGCTCTGTTGCTAGGATTAGCTGCTTCTGTAGTGTCTAAGCCCAGGGGGCTGGACCCCTCTGAGCCTCCATGGGCTGCTTTCCACAGTGGTGTGGACGACCCCCAGCCTGGAGGTCATGGCATTGCTAGACCTGGCTCAGGGATGAGGGTCTGCTAGAAGGAACACGGCTGGAAGCTTGGGATCTTCCAGGCGAGGTACCAGCCTGCAGCTGCACCTGGGCACACGGGCACACGTTGAGGCAGGGCAATACTTCTGAAACGACAGGCTGGGGCACCAGATAAGGCCTGGTCATGGGCTAAGACCGATCTCCTTGCTTTTATTCCCTTTCTCCTCCTGCCTAGAAGTTCAAGAGGGCAGCAGGGGCCCAGCTCCTGTCCTGTCTGCCGCTGGCTGGTGACTTCAGCCGAGCCTCTTCCCTGGGCCTTGGTGTCTTCTTCCTTTAAGAGGTGGGGGAGGGTGGTTGGCAGCCTCCCTGCAGGACTGGAGCCTGAGGTGTGGGGCATGGAGAGTCCCTCAGGGGACACACACCTGCCCCAGGCTGAGCACACCAGGGAGGGTGTGTTGTTTCCGCCTCTGCACTCTGGGCCTCCGTTCTCCGTGATCTGGGGCCCGTGTGCCCCCTGCTCAACCCTTTCACAAACCCCTGACCACAGCCTGCCGCACCCCATGCTGTTGTGGGGCTCCTGAGCTTGGTGGTGTCATGCGTAGTGCCGGCCAGGCTCTAGCTTAGCGAGGACCTCCTGTGCTGGTGGCTGCAGGGGGAGGGGTGAGTCAAGGCCGCACCCAGACTTTCTTCCAGCGGCTCCTGCTGGGACTGAGGTGGAGGGACTTGGCTAGTGCCCCCCAGCAGGGCCTGGGCCTGGGATCCGAGTCTGCTCATGTGAGCCCTGGGGTCACCTTTCTGGGCCTACCCACTGCCCTGGCCCTTGTGACGACCCTCAGAGAACCAAGGGTTTTCAAGTGTCGGTTCTCCCCCTCACTCCCAGAGGTCCCTGTCGTCCTTGAGATGGGTGAAGAGTCACCTGTGGTGTGGTGTCTGCCGTGCCATAGCCTGCTGAGTGAGGTGAGCTCTCAGGAAACCCTTGCGTGACCTCGCTGTGGGGCCTGGGTCTTACTCTCTCTTGTGGGCGCAGTCCACCCTCCTCGCTCCACATGGCAGGTGATTTCTCTTTGGAGGGATCAGGCTATCTGCTTTGCCCAGTCTGGGTCCCACATCACAGCCCTGGCCTCTTGGTGGACATGCGTTTTTCCACTGCCCCCAGACGGTGGGCATCTCACTTGTCTGGCTCCCTTCTGTCCTCTGGGGCCTGGCACAGAGTAAATGTGTAGTGAATGTTTGAAGGAATGAGCTGAGCTCTGACAGCTTCACAGCAGGGATCTGAGGGCTCCGCTGTGCTCTCCAGGAAGATGGCCCAGGCTGCTGCTGCTTCGTAAAAAATAATTTATGTATTTATATTAATTGTATTTGAAAAGCAGAGAGACAGAGGTCTTCCACCTGCTGGCTTTTTCTCCAGAGCTGAAGCTGAAACCACGAGCCTTAAACTTTACCCATGTAGCTTTCCCTTAGGGGTGACAGGGATCCAAGGGATTGAGGGATGTACATCAGCAGGAAGCTGAACTGGGAAGCAGGGTCCTCTTCAATCTGGGTGTTTCTGTGGCTTCTGTCTGGAGTTCTGTGTGCCCTGCTCATGGGACACCCCCGCACCTTGCCCCGTGTCCCTCGTGGGAGGTCTCCTTTCACTGTCTTGATGTGAAGGGATCGTTGAGTGAGTGGCTGGGTGCAGGCTGTGGTCTGGGGCATGGATGCTGCCTGTGTCCTGGCAGGGTCAGGGTGGGATGTGTTGGTGTGCAGGAGTGAGGAGCGGGGCTGAGTGCTGGACGCCCTGGGCATGGGCTGGAGGCATTCTGAGACTCTCCCTGTTGCTTGCCTCAGTCTGGGGAGCCCCCACCCCTACCCCGTATGGCTTCTGTAAGCCTCTTCTTTCCTGGAGTCCCCACCTGTAAGGCAGCTGGACTGGAGCCCGGCAGAAGCCGCAGACGGACGAGGGCCAGGCCTAGGCCTGACCTGCTTGGTTTGGCTCATGTGGCAGTGGTGGTCATTTTTTTTTAACTGGAGACAGTATTAAAATGGGGGAAGGTCTCATATAAAAATCAAGATTTCTTGCTTCCATGAGTAGCTGGACTGGCCCAGCCAGCAGTTTTCACTGCGGATGCAGTCAGGGGCAGCTGGGTGGTCCTGGCTCCTGGTCACCTGTCCATCTGCCAGCAGGGTACTGTCTGTCCGGACCCCCTCCTTGGGGGACAGGTTTCTAAGCCCGCCTCTTAGTCCCCTGCCTGGAGATAAGACTGAATTCCTCCTCCCTCCCCCCCAATATTCCAGACGATCTGCCGTGTTTTAAAATTCCTGCAGCAGCCCCAGGCCCAGCGGCTTCTCCCAGCGAAGGAGCGAGGAGCGAGGCCAGCGCACGTGACTGTGCTCTGCGGCTGGGAAAGGCTTTGATGTTGCGGGGATTTCAGAGCGCCCCTCCTCCTCTGCCCTCCCTTCCCTGCCCCCCTTCTCCTCTAGTCTTCCCCCCCTTCCTCCCCTCCCCTCCTTTCTTCCTCTGCTTCCTTTCGCTTCCTCCTCCACCCCCTCCTCTTTTTCTCTCCTCCGGTTCCCCTCCACTTCCTCCTCCTCTGCTATTCTCTCTCCCCACTCCTCCTTCCAGGTACCTACTAATTGCCCTCCTGCCTTTGGCTTTCTGGTTCAGTGAGACCAACCAAGTCACCCCTAGGAGGTTGCTGTTTTGGGGGCCGGGGAGGGGGTGGTGGCAGCCTTGCTGTTCTGGGAGAGATGGTCCCCTGCTGGGGAAGAGTGACAAACCTCCACCACCACCCTCTCCAGTCCCTTGACATTCCTGGGTGACCTGCCACTGCGAACCTGTTTGATTCCTGGGGCCCTTGAGGCCAGGGCTGCAACCCTTTTGTCAGGGAGGTGGGAGGAAAGGGAAGGGGTGACAAGATGAGGAATATGGGAGTGGGCAGCACTGAGCATGGGTGGGGTGGGAGGTGTGCTGTGTTGGGAGTGGGCAGCACTGAGCGTGGGTGGGGTGGGAGGTGTGCTGTGCTGGGAGTGGGCAGCACTGAGCGTGGGTGGGGTGGGAGGTGTGCTGTATTGGGAGTGGGCAGCACTGAGCGTGGGTGGGGTGGGAGGTGTGCTGTGTTGGGAGTGGGCAGCACTGAGCGTGGATGGGTGGGGTGGGAGGTGTGCTGTGCTGGGAGTGGGCAGCACTGAGTGTGGGTGGGGTGGGAGGTGTGCTGTGTTGGGAGTGGGCAGCACTGAGCATGGGTGGGGTGGGAGGTGTGCTGTGTTGGGAGTGGGCAGCACTGAGCGTGGGTGGAGTGGGCAGCACTGAGCGTGGGTGGGGTGGGAGGTGTGCTGTGTTGGGAGTGGGCAGCACTGAGCGTGGGTGGGGTGGGAGGTGTGCTGTGTTGGGAGTGGGCAGCACTGAGCGTGGGTGGGGTGGGAGGTGTGCTGTGTTGGGAGTGGGCAGCACTGAGCGTGGGTGGGGTGGGAGGTGTGCTGTGTTGGGAGTGGGCAGCACTGAGCGTGGGTGGGGTGGGAGGTGTGCTGTGTTGGGAGTGGGCAGCACTGAGCATGGGAGTGGGCAGCACTAAGCGTGGGCGGGGTGGGAGGTGTGCTGTGCTGGGAGGTAAGTGAAGGTGAGAGTACTGGGGAAGGACAGCTGCGTGGTGCCCTGTCCTCCGTGGACCTTGCTGCTGCTGCTGCTGCTGCCATTGCTGGATAACTCTTGTCCTGGTGTCTGCCTGTCACCCCGACTCCATCCATCTCATGCAATCTCAGACCCAGGCGCAGATTTGTCTGGGACCTTTCCAATTCTCCATTCTTTGCCACAGAGGGCAGGTGGTGGACATGGAAGCCCTTGGTGTCACAGTTCACTGCTATGGTCCTGCACTGTCCCAGTGGGTCAGGTCACTGAAAGCTGAGAACATGCCAGGGAGGGGCCTCTGTGCTGGCTATTTGCCTGGGCTCTGAGGCCTTGAGTAGGGTGGTCTGGGTGGGAGGTGTTCCATGGGCCTGCTGTGAGGAAGGGGCTGTTTGCCTTCCAGGCCCCCTGACCTCTGGCTGTCCTGCTCCATTTTCTGTGATAAAATGAGCCCTCCTGGCATGGAAACCAAGGAAGGCAAGTCTGGAGACAGAAGCAATGGGCAAAATGGGAACCATGCCAGGCAGTGGGCCTTGTTCCCAGGCGTCTTGCTTCTGTTTCCTGTACCCTCCTGCCTGGTGAGAGCCCAGGTCCTACATAGAGAGGTACTGAGTCCTACACAGCAGGGATGGGCTTGGTAGGATGGAGCCCAGTGATACCTAGCACGGCTCTGGCCATTTCCTGCCAGCCCTCCTCTCATGGGGTCAGTGTGGGCCCTTCTGCTGGCAACTGTCCTGTTTTCCTCCTTGGAACATTGGTCAGTGACACCAGGGCCAGTTCCTGAGCTCTGGGGGCTTACTCCTTGGCAGTGGCTGCTCTCACACCTCACACATCCTGGAGTTCATAGCCGTGGTCAGCCCACAAGCTTCACTGCTCACGAGCCCACCTGTCCAGGCCTCTGTGTCCGCAGATCTGCCCCCACCCACTGCTAGGTACTGCTCTGTGAGTGGAGCAGTGGCTTTTGGGGCTTCCCTGCTCTACTGAGTCTGATGGCAGCAGCCCCTGGGTCCTGTGTGCATCTCAGTTTGCTATGTGACCTTGGGTAAGTCTTCAGCCCTCTGTGTGTTGAGAAGAGATTGAGAAGCTGTGTGGTCAGAGAGCCCCCTGGTGTGTGGTATAGATGTGAGCAGCTGGGCCACGATCACCTCTGTACACCAGTGTCAGTCCTGACCCAGGGCACACTGACAGCATGTGCCGGTAACACGGGACCTTTAACTCCTTCTGTCAACCACAGGACCCCCAGTGGGTCAGCGCGAGCAGAGCCCCAGCTTCTCTGTTGGGGCAGGGACTGGGTCAGCATGCCTTCGTCTGAACTGCTTGGCTCAAATTCTCTTTGGCCAGCTTTTCCTGAGTTGCCTTGTCTTGAGTCTGGGAGAGGGGTTGACAGAGGGACAGCGCCAGGAGGCTGAACCATAACCTGGCATTGTGGGCTTCCACAGTTAACGCCAGGCCCTGCCCCTCCAGCCCCTAGAGCCGGGCACTCGAGGCGGTGTGGCTCTCATATGAGTCCTCACTCTGTTGGTTCCTTCCTCATCATTCCTGCTGTTTCTGTCTCCAGAGGGAGTTTGAGAGTCTCATGCCTCTACAGTGGGCAGGGGGAATCACAATGGCAGTGCCCTCAGGAGAAGCCAGTGTGGCAGCTTGCAGGGCGCCCGGCGCCAACTGCTGGCGATATGTCCACTCGGGTCACTGCCGCCTTGGTTACTTATTGGATTTGAGACGTTCCTCCCGCTCCAAGTGCTGCGCCTGCAATCCTCCTGACTTGTGAAGAGCTGAGCTAAATGACTGGGGACTGGACGCCTGGCTCTCCACCCAGCAAGATCCCATGCCTGGGCCCTGCTGGGGGCTGGCTTCCCCGCGGCCCTCTTGTCACCCTGGTACAGAGCAGGAACTTGGCTCGCTCCAGAACAAGGGGCTCAGCCCTGCCTGGCCTGCCTCCTGGCTGCCAGCTCGGGCACTGAGAGCTGGCTGCCTGCCAAGCTGCTTCCTCTGCTGGCTGGCTGGCATCCCGGGCCTGATGCCAGGGGGCCGGCTGGTGGGCAGCAGCTCCAATGCCACAGGGCGGTGAGACCGGCCTGGAGGCTCCCAGCAGGGCTGGGCGTTGGGGCCTCCTCGTGGCCCTTGGGGAGCCAGGCACAGCTGTAGCAGCTCTCATGCTCCCCCCCGCCATTGGCACCTTTGCAGTGCTAGGAAAAGCAGGCTTGTGGAAATAACATGAGATGAACAGAGCTGGGCAGACGATCCACAGAGCCTCCTCTGGTCTCTATAGCTTTGGCCAGAAAATGGGACCAGTGGGAACCCTGTAGGTCTGTCTCATGGGTCACATGTTCAACAGGCAGCGAGTGTCCACATGTCCAGAGCCTGAGCTGGGGGCCAAACTTGTCCCATCTAGGGGGCTGGGCTGCTGCTGGTGATGACGCTGGGCAGCACCAAGCACTCACCCCCTGGGCTCTACTCCAAGTCCTTGGGCACGCTCATTCACTTAGGGCTCCTCACAGAACTCTGGGGGGACAAGGGCTGTTTCCCCCCTTTGTGTAGCCGAGGAAACGGCTCTGTGCAGCTGGTAGGCAGTCAGGGCAAAACATGGACCCCAGCAGGCTAGCCTCAGAGTGAGTCTGCTGTGTGCTGAGTGGTGGCCAGTGCCACCTGGGGAGCTCATTACCCTGCAGGAGGCTGGGTGGGGCTGCCTGGAGGCAGGGGTGGGTGGGCTGACAGCTGCTGGGACTTTTGACAGAGGAGGCCCAGCGGGGAGTGTTTGGACTGTGATCTACTTGACCTGAGCACTGGACGGTGGGGAACAGCCAGGACAGAGCTCCTGGACATGTTGCAGGGACCAGCTCTGTAGCTGCGAAGCTCAGGGCAGGGCCAGCCCACAGGGGTGGTGGGGAGGCCGCAGATGGAGAGGTGTGGGGGTGGTTTTGGGGAGGAGACGGCCACACAGTCCTCTGGGATTGCTGTCCCTCCTTTCAGTAGAGGAGCAACTGCCTGGGCAGGGCTCAGGGTGCCTGGATACCAGGCTGTGTGCGTGCTTTTGCTGTGGCTCCCTACAGGTCATCACCTCAGAGGCCAGGGTTCAGGTCAGGCCCCTGGGACCCCTTTGCCATAGCTGGTGGTGGCCGCTTAGGCTCCGTGTGCCCCCACCTCCTCCCTGTGGGCAGCCTCCATCAGGCCCTGGTGTGTTGTCTGTGTCCTGTATGATGCACCTCTGGTCACAGAGGGACTTTCCCCTAAGGGTTCTCCCCAAGCCTTTGGGCTTCTATTCAGTCTCATCATGGGTCTGTATTTCTCCCTGGAGGCAGCGAGGCATTGCCTGCTCCTGGGCTAACTGGACCATGCTGAATCCCATTGACCCTGCCTGTATAGCAAGGACAGCCATGTCTACTTTGTGATTGGCTATGAGGTTTAGAAATGATCTCAGGCAAGTTCCTTCCCTGTCTGTCAGTGGTTGCTGTTGCCAATGAGAATCCGAAGTCTTGTGACCGCTGGGCCAGCACCCTGGACAGCAGCAGCCTGGCCCTGCCCTCTCACGCTGATGGAGGGCGGGCCTTTTCCCACCCCAGCCGACTGTCCTGCCTCTGCCACGCCCACCCCCAGCCAGCTGCCTGGCCTCCCTCCTGCGCCCGGAGTCTAGTCTTCGGCGCAGTCTGGTAATTAAAAACCTTCAAGGGGGACTTTATTGAGTTAGCATTAGTTATTTTGTCAGACTGGGAGAGTGAGAGAATTATCTGTCCTCCAGGAGAGGGGGCTGGGGCAGAGGCTGAGATTGGCAGGTACCTGCCAGTGCGTTGCACACTGGTGCCAGGTTAATGCACTGCACTGCCAGTATGGGAACGTTTAGGGGCAGCTCCCCACTGGGAGACCGGGCCTTTTGGGCCGTTCCCATTTCCCAGGTTCTTTCTGGCTCCTCTCCAGTGCTCCATCCAGCTTCTGCCTGTCCAAACAAGCCCCACCAGAGCCCAAGATGGCTGCAGGCTCTCTGCTTTCTCAGGCCTCCTTTCTGTGCACCCCTGCCCACAGTGTGAAAGCACCCCTCTGCATAGTCAGGTGAGGCACCCCTGGTACGTGGAGCTCTGTGACCCTGGGCAAGCTGCCTCAGCTGTCTGCTCTCAGGTGCTCACTTCTGACAGGGCCCAGTGGTTCCTCCCTCTCGACAGAGGGGAAGCCAGAGTTCTCCAGAGTCCGTTGAAACGTCCAGCCCCAGGGAAAAAGCCAACACTGACTGCTCCCGTTTGTCCCTGGCTTTGTGACAATACTGAATCCTAGCCATAACCTGGTGATAAGAAGTGTGGGCAGCCTGTGTCCAAATGCGCAGGCGGAGGCTGGAGTAGGGAGGTGCTTTGCTCCGTCTCCCCTTGGGCTGCAGAGGCTGTGTCCTGATCTGGGTCTCCCTTTCCCCCTGTCAAGGAGTTGGTGGCTGGCAGTAGGGCAGTATTGAAACTGCTGGAGGTTTTGGAGCCAAGCGCCAGGGAAGGTACTTGCCTGCCTGCTCCAGGGCTTGAGCTGGCCAGGAGCCTCCTGCTGAGGGATAAGTCCCTAGCTCATCCACATTTTATGTCCTGCTTCAACTTTGCTCCATAGCCCGGACGACTCTCTAACGCCTCTGCCCTGTGTGTGAGGCTGTTTCCTGAAATCCAGGCCCCACACCTCACCCCGCTGCTGGTGAACAGAACTGAATCGGGGTTGGGGAGGCATGTGTGAGATCTGGAGCCCTGGGCTGGGGAGGGTGGGAGGAGCAGGGCAGCTGTGTGCCTGTGCCACCAGTGCACAAAGCTTGCTGCTGAATGGGACAGCCAAGGGGCAAATAGTCCTGGAGGTGCTGAGGGTGGAAGCCTAGTGGGCCTGCCCCAGCCACAAAGGTAGAGAGTCCAACTGGGGCTCAGCCCCGTGCTACGTGTACATAGAGCCTGCCGCTGAGTGGAACAGGCGTGGGGCACACAGTCCTGGACATTCCGAGGATGGGAGCCTAGCGGGGCTGGCCCCTACCACAGAGGTTGGGCACCCACCCAGGACTCGGCCCCTGTGCTGTGGGACCTGGAGTTTGCATGTGGGGTTTAGCAAAAAGCTCATACTGGCCTCCCTGGCCTCCAGCTCCCTGCCCAGACACCCACTCCTCTGGGGAGCCTTCTGGGATCTTCCCAGGCCAACCCTCAGCCCACCTTGGCTGTGCAGGCACACTGCAGTGCATCCCAGTATCTGCTGGCCCCAGCTGAATCTGTGGAGTCCTCAGCTGTAAAATGAGGCCAACACTTGAGGACTGTGGGGCAGGACAGGGACAGAAAGGACCCTGTGCCCCTGTTCTGAGTTCTGGGTCTTGTACGTGGGAAATGGGCCACCCAGGTCTTGAGCTGGGTGAACTGCCTCCTGGTGACGTGTCAGCCCCAGCGCTCTCCTGTGAGATCCCGCCTGAGAACCAGAGGCTAGGAGCGGCTGATAGGGTGTGCTCTTTTGTGCGCACTTTGTCTCTAAGCCTCGGCTTTTCTCATCTGAGAAATGAGAGACTTGGTTTCCTCATGCTGGTGAGATGATATAGGTTGCTGTGTAAGAGGCACTTGGTACTTATCCACGTTGGATGTGTATGCCCTGGGCTGGGAGACAACTTGTGTCCCTTCGCCTGGCTGGCTCTGGCACCGGGGGCAGGAGCCGTGGGGCCAGTGGCCTGCACTCTTCACTTACTGGGGAGCAGTTGGGCTGACCCCACCTAGGCACGCAGCTCCCTTCTGCTCACTTCTTTAGACTGGGCCCAGGTTCTGGGCTCCTTCCTGCCAGAACAGCACTGGGCCAGAGTCAGGAAACTGGCTCTGGAGGCCATTCCCTCAGAGTCTCCATGCTTCCCTGGCCTGGAACAACCTAGGCAGCTCGAGCCCAGGGCCAGTGCCGCCCTGGGCTTCCCACCCAGCCATGCTGTGCCCCGTCTCTCTCAGCCATCCTCTTCCTGTGCTTATCTGCTCATCCCATGAGGCCACTTTGGCTGCATGCATCACTCCAGGAAACTCTAGGCAGTTGGCATCCTCTAGGCTCAGAGGTCAGACCATCCAGCTGCTTACCTGAAAGTCAGCTCTGATATCCTGAGTGGGTCAGGTGGACAGGAGGCCTGCCCCCGGCTCTGTGTGCTTGTGCTGTCCACCTTATCCATGGCTCACCAGGAACTTGTCCCTGTGCTCATGATGTGAGAACATGGAGCCGGTAGCTGATGTGGGCAGGACGAGTCGTGTAGCTTCGGCCAGGGCCGGTGGCCTTGGGACGAGTGTGTACTCCTTCTCCTGGGGAACCCGCTGAGAGAAGCCTCCATAGCCTTCCCTGGGCTTTGGCTCTACCTGGCCGTGCTGTGGGGAGGGGGTCCCTGCCTGTGCTTAGCCTTAGGAGGCCTGACTCCTGCAGACCCACAACTGAGGCCCACTTCCCTTCGCCAGGCCCCTCTGCCACCCACGTTTTTGTGTTTGGAGCAGATGAAAGCGTTTCCTTCCTTTCTGTGTGTGCTGCTACTTTTTTTTCCTGGCTGGGATTAGCTGGTTGCTGCCTGCCCACTCCTCAAAGCTCTGCTGTGTTGAGAGGACATCAGAGGGCCGTGCTGTGCGGCTTCTCTGGGACCCTGAGCCTCCTGCAGGTCCTGGGGCAGGGGGCTCGGTCAGAACATGGAGGAGAGAGGGGATGGCTGGGGCAGATCCCGCTGCAGGCATGAGCCACCTTTCGGCCTGTCTTAAAACGCAGCCTACCTTGGGGCTGTCACTTCCCGGCATGATGGCCTGGCCCCCAAGAGGGGCTGGAGCCAGGTTCTGCCTCCTGCCGGCTCTCGTCTTGCCCTCTGACCAGTGCACTTTCCTGATGGTAGCAGCTGCAGCAGCAGCCACTCAGCGGTGCAGGGGCGCATGCGTGCGGCGGGAGCGAGCCGGCTGTGGAGAATTAATATTCCTGGAACATCGCCCCGGCCGCCTGCACACGCCGAGGAGAATATTACGGCGATTAGCGGTGGGAGTTCGGCCTGCACGCAATATCTGGATGGAGAATTCGGTGTGATTAATCTGGCGCTAAGTAGCAGCCTCCGGGGTCCATGGGGCTCTGGCATGTTTGGAATGGGAAAAAAGCTCAGGAGCACAGCAATTCTTTGGGGGGCTCTTTGGGGGTCTGCCAAGGTGGCAGCTGTGCCCGGGGCATGCTGCAGGCTCCTGGTGGTTCCCCATGGGCAGATCACCCCTTGTTTGTGGCAGTGGGCTTACTGCCAGCGAATAGACATGTGTATGAGGGGGGGTTGGCATCTCAGCCCACCCGGTACCCACCCGGGCCTTTCTCTGCCTTTAGTCTTTGGCAAAAACTAACTGGAGTTTCTCTGCATACTTCACGCCACCTTTCTGGACCTTAATTTCCTTGTCTGTGAAATGGGCTGCAGATTTTCTGTCTCACTCCTACAGAGAAAGGTGGGTTGCTTTACCCATTCTCTGGAGGAGGAAATAGACTGTGAACATTTTGCACTGCTAGGGGCAGCATGGTATTCCACAGGTGGGGAAGGGGTTATTATTACTGATAATGCTACGTGACAACCTGGTTTTAGCAGCTACCAGTGCCCCTGGCTTTGTCTCTGAACAGCGGATCTGGCATTCGGAGGTGCCAGGGTGCATTGGGGGTGCTGTGGTGGCAGGTGGAGAATCCTGATTGTCTAATAGGTTTGGCTCAGTGACTCAGTCCGTGAAGTGGGCATTTTCTTCCACGGGATGGAGACCCAAGGCAGGAAGGCTGATTTCTGCTTTGTGCTCTATTGCCCTGGCTTGGGCCTGTTGGACGACTTCAAGCCAGGCGCTTGGCGGAGTGGATCATCTGCCTGGACCCCTTCCTTGTCCTCTGCCTTCTGCCCCCATGTGGCATGGAAGCGCAGAAGGCTGGGGCTAAGAGGGCATCTGTTCACTTACAGTATCTCTGCATTAAGGATAAGGCTGCCAAGATCTGGATACGGAACCGGGCCTGACCCAGGCTCACTGAAGACGTGTTTGCAGGAGGGATTGCAGCCTTTGGAAACAGCCAGGCCTGTGTTGGCTCGGCCGAGTGCTCCATGTCCGGAGCCTTTGCTTCCTCACCTGTGGAATGGGGCGGTCGCTGCAGCCTTCTGCAAGGGAGCAGCACACATTCTGCTCTGGAAGCAGGGAAACGGGGCAGATCCCTGGGTGCCTTCCGTGCATGGCCTGCTAAAGAGATCGGGCCTGCCTCTTCTCCACCCACGTGGCCTCACTTGCCTGAGCCCAGTTGTTCTTTATCGCTTGGTGGTCTCAGGACTCGTGAGCTGAACCCCTCCAGGGCTGATTTGTTGCTTGCGTTCTGCCCAGAAATGGGTCCTGGATCACTTGTCTTCACTCCCCCCTTGCCATGCAGGCAACATAATAGCCTTTGAAAGGAGGTTGACTTGTGGTTTTCCAGCAGCAGCTCAGTCTGTGGCCTGCAGCAGCTCCACTGGAAACCGGGCTTTCTAGGAGAACTGGTCTTAGGGAGCTTGGCAACAGCTGGGTGTAGGGCAGCGCAGGGAAGAGCAGTGCAGCGGCGCGAGGGTGGGGGCACCCCAGGGGCAGGCTGTGTGCTCGCTGCTGACACCTCAGTGTCCAGAACAGCAGGGTTCCGTTGCGCACTGCCTGAGTGCAGGTGCCTGGTGGGTGGGTGGGTATGTGCATGCGTGCGTGATGGATGGGTGCATGCATGCATGCTGGGCGGAGCCGTGCTATGGCACACAGCAGCGGATGCTGGTTAGGAGCCAGCTAGATGGCTGCTCTTTCTTAGGCTGGGGGCTCTGGGCAGCTCCATTCTCTGGGCCCCACTTGACTACACAGCCTCCTGTGTAGTCAGTTGTTGTGGTCTCTGTGTTGTTGGCCTTGATTCCCCTCCAAATACCCTGCCTGGAATAGAGGGTTGCCGCTCCCTGGCCCTCCAGCCCGGCCTCGGTGCCCCAAACGACAGAGCCTTCTCCTGAGAGGGCCTGGGAGCTGCTGCCTCGGAAACATGCTTTGCCTGTGGAGTTGGGTGCCCCTTGCCTGCTTGTTCATGCGTTTGCTCTCTTCCCTTTCCCTCGAGCCGTCCTGACCTAGCTTGCCTCTCTTGGTGCCTCCCTGCACGCGTACTCCCTTCTAAGCCCCCTCCTCTCAGACTGTGTTCTGTCCTCACCAGCACCTTGCAGGCTCCAATCAGATAAAGTAGCAATGACAGCAGCTAATTAGTCTCTGCTGCTCTCACATTCTTATCTCTTACTATCTCACAGTAACCTTATAAGGTTTCTCTGTTTAGCACCCCCCCATAAGTGGGGCATGTGTGGCTCAGAGAAATTAAGTCACTTGCCCAAGATCACACAGGAAGGAAGTAGTGGAACCATGATTTAAAATCAGACAGTCTGATGAAGGAGCTTACCAAGTTGTTTTAAAATTCTCTAATCTAGGGCTAAATGTTTGGCCTGGTGGCTAAGACACCCACATTGTGCACCGATAGCCGCCTCTGGCTTCTACTGCTGCTCCCTGCCTTGGGAGGCTTTGAGTTCCCAGCTTCTGGCTTTGGGTCCAATTCAGCCCTGGCTTTGTGAGCATTAATGAGCCTATGGATGTGTGTGTGTGTCTGTACAGATGGGGCCATGTAGGTGTACATGTGTATGGGGCCATGCAGGTGTACATGTGTGAAGATGGGGCTGTGTGCACACATGCATGTATGGTGCCATGTAGGTGTGTGTGTGGCTTTGTAGGTGTACATGTGTGCGGGGCTGTGTGTGTGCCTTTCAAAAACAATTTCCTCTGTGTATTTCAGCCGATCTTGCCTGGGTTCCTCAGGGCATGTTTCTATTGCCTGCACCATGGACAGGCGCTACCAGGGGGAAGAGGACAAGACGGCCCTGTGTCCTTGGCCATCCTGGAAGCCCCCGGGAGGTGGAGCAGGCCCCCTTCTGCTCAGGTCTGCTGCGGGCCTTCTGAGGGGTGCGCTGTTACTGCTGCGGGCTGCACACAGGCTCGCAGGGTAGTGCCTTGTCGGAGTGAGTGAGCCGGGGAGCTGGAAGTTGGAGCTGAGTGTGTGCCTCCCAGCCCTGTCCCTCCCCTGTAGGACATGGAGTCGGAGCGCAGCGACGGGAAAGCATGGCAAGTGGCACAGAGCTCGGACTTGGGCCTGCCTTCTCAGGGGAAGGGATGTAGAGTCAAGACCCTGGTGTGAGGGGAAGGCATGACCATGGGGCGAGGAGCGGTGCAGGCGAGGGCGTGGTGTGCACAGAGGCCCGAGGCTGCAGCATGGACAGGCGCTACCACAGGGGACAGAGTGAGGCATCCATTACAGCTGGTGGGTGCAGTTACCACACGCCCTCTGCTGAGCAGAGTCAGTTCACTGAGAGGCATTCTCTGAGGGCAGCTGTGGGTTCTGCCCCGTTGTTGGGCCTTAAAGAGCCCTGGCCGTTGCTGGGTGTTCCGAGGAGTCAGGTGGGGTGCTAGCTCCAAGCTCAGGAAAGGCTAGCAGGGATGGGAATACTTCCACACAGCTGCGTGTCCTCAGCGGTTGCCCTGGTATCCTGTACACGGGAAGGATCAGGTGGCCCGGTGCCTGAGGGCAGGAGTGTGCCGAGTTTGGGGCAGCCCATGGTCAGTAGTTCAGATGCCCCATGGCATGAAGGAAGAAAGTCATGTGCTGTGGCGGAGTTGCCAGAGCATGGCCTGGAGGAGACCTGGCTGAAAAATGAGCTGTGTGGCTCACTGTTGGGGCATATGGGGCTTTATGAGAGGAAGTGGGCATTGGGTAGGGGCAATCCCATGGGGCTGGCAGCTGTGGGATAGGAGGCCCAGGGATGTGGTCCCATGCAGGGTCTGGGCCCTGGACAGCCGGGGGGCCCTGCTTGGTCCTGTCGCTTACCTAGGTTTTCCCAGTGGGATGTGTTGGTATCACTGCTGGACTTGTACGCAGTAGGTACTCTACCCCTTGAACTACTGATGTCACTGGACACTGAGGGGCATTGCTAAGCCACCAGGTGCCCCTGGGCTGCTGCCTGGCAGATGTGAGACGTGGATTGGGGACTGCTGTGCTCTGTCCTCGCCCCACTGAAGCCCCCCTGAGGACGGTGGGCTGAGGAAGCAGATGCAAGGCCTGCCTCCAGTGGGCCACAAAACTTCCCCGAAGCCTTGCGGCTGCCCACCTCAAACCCCAGCACAGCCTCCCCTGTGTGGCCACAGGGAGGCCTTTCCTGCTCTGAGCCTCTCTGGGTGACCTGGAGCCCTCTCGGTGATCGCCACTCACTGTGCCCACAGTGGGCGCTCCTGGGGCCTCCAGCAGCACTGGTGAGCTGTGTTCTCCTCTGTGGTGGGCGTGTGCCCCACGTGGGTCATTCCCTCTGTGGCCAGGATAAACACGGAATGGCCAGCTCTGTAGCGGGTAGAGGGCGCCTTCAGAGATGAGCCGCCCCCCCTCCATCCCCTTCCCCCATGCTGGCATGCGCTCTGTAGTTAGGGTTGAGGGTTCCTGCTCCCCACTATCCTCCCTGCTGTTCCCCCACCTCCACCCTGCAGGTGGCGGGATGTCAGAGGCTCAGCTGATGTCACTGCCCAGGCCTGTGACTTCACTTGCCGGTTTGGGCAGGAGGCACTGCCCTCCTTCTCTTTTCTCTTGTCCTTTCCTTCTTGCTTCTCCTTCCCCAGCCTCGCTGGCTTGGCAATTGCTTCCTGGCAGACTGGTTGGTCACAGGAGCAAGAGCTAGGGAAGGTTGCTACTGTAAAGGTAACTGTGTGTGTGGTCCTTTCTCTTGGTCGCCAAAGTTTGCTCTGGCATGTGAGGGGTGCCCGTGGGTGCTCTGTACTGCCCCTGGCTCCCCCGGATGGAGTAGGGTGGGGGAGAAGGAGGTGGGCTGGGCCATACTGGGCGGGCTCAGGGCAGGGCTGGGCAGGTGCCTCCCTGGCGGCCTGCACTGCCTCGTCCCCATCAAAGACACAGCTGCTTTGAGTGGCGGCTGCAGCTTTGAAACTGCCATAAAGAGCAAGGGCGGGAGGGAAGTGCGGGAGCTGTTCCAAGCAGCTGCCTGGAGGGTGGCCGCGAGAGGGATGCAGTGAGGGACTGCTCTGGGAGTTTGGTGGCCCTGGACAGGTACATAAAGGGCAGGGTCCCTGGTCACGGTCCCAGGGGCTGACTCCCTGTCCCCAGTGGTCTAACACCCTTGGGGGGCTGGGACCCCAGCAATGAAGCACAGAGGTGGTGGAAGCAGGGGCTGCCATCTCCTTCCCAAACAGAGGCCCCTCCCCATTATTTCCAGGTGTATTTTCCCACCTCTAGCAGGCCATTTGTCAGCAGCAAAGTGGAACAAAGGAGGGGGCAGTGGGTGGTCTGCCATGAGTCGAGTGGCCGATGGCTGAGTGTGCAAGGCCACGGGAAACGCCAACAGTCAAGAGGCAGGTCGCGGCATTGCTCGCTCAGGCTGTCGAGGGAGCCGTCATTTTGTGTTAGCGTGTGTGTGTTGGAGGTGGGAGGAGGAGAGGGAGAATGACAGGAGAAGGATTATGACATTGTGTTGTCGCTGTTTGTGGTAAATGCAAATCTGGCACCCGCAGCTCCCGCGAGGAGCAGCAGCAAGTCGGCCAGGCCAGGGCCGAGGCCCACACCCACCGAGGGGAAGCCTGTGGGTGGCGGGGGGGGGCAGGTTTTATTTGTTCCTCCCTTTTTTCTGTCTGGTGTGTGCTGCTTCCATTTATTTTGCAGTGAAGAGCTGCAAACAAATAGGCTGGCATGGCAGGAGGAGCTGAGCCTCCCTCCCGCTCGCATGCTGTCCCCTGCTTGCCCTGCAGGAAGCCAGGCCCCTCTCCCACCTGGCCATTGCCCCTTCCCACCCATTGCCTCCCAGGTCACAGTTCTATCGCTCCCTTGGCAAGGTCTTTGAAGGTTGTTGCTGCTGCTTCCCAAGGGTGACCAGAGATGGAGAGCCCTGAGGCTGCAGTGTGCAGAGGACATTCCGAGCTCAGCAGTGGCCTGGCCTGCTGAGGAGTTTGGCAAAAGGCTTTGTAGCCTGAGGTGTTGGCAACTAGTCTTTACTTCTTCAGTCCAGTGGGCAGGAGAAGGGGCAGGGAGTTTGAACCTGCATGGAGCCAGCTAGTGACCACAGGCCAAGGTTCTGGGCTGCTGTGAGGCTCAGTCAGGCAGGTGTTACACACACATGTGCTGGTGTGTTGCAGAGGCCTCCAGAGAACGCACAGGATGCCTGGGCCCCGGGGGAGATCAGGTTTTCAGCTGAGTCGCAGAGGCAGGCGCCCCCGTCTATAGGAGGCGGCCAGGGTGCCGCTGTGGTCCTCACTCCAGTCCCACTGCTCTCGGGTCCTGGATGAGTCTTCTAGATTTAGTTTACTTGCTCCAGGAAGCTCTTCTATCGCCCAGCTGGGTGTGGGTGGGTTTCAGGTCAGATCTTGCCTCCTGTCCCCAGCCTCCCACGTCCTCTCAGAGCTCTGGTCACACGGGCCTTTGGAGGCAGAGCCCCGTGGGCCTCCTTGAGCGTCCCCTGCATCGCTGGCAGCTGGAACCCTGAGGAGCAGGCCCTTGTCCACCTCGGAAGGAACAGCTGCCTGTTGTCCTGCCCCAGGGGGTATAACTGGTCCCCTCCCTTTGGTCAAGCCTACTCAAGGTGGATCTTTCCCACGGAACCTGGCTTGTGGAGGCAAGCTGCGGCGATGCCTCCGAGAGGGGACATCGGCCCATAGCATGGGTCCCAGGGACCGTGAGGAGCAGCTGGACACCAGCACGGCCTTGGCCTTGGGCCTAGCCACCCTGAGAGCCTGCAAGGAGCTCTGTGTAGAAACTGGAAAAGGGATGGTGGGTGGGATCTCAAGGCCAAGGTACTGGATCAGTTCCAGACCCTGGGCTAAGAGCTTCCTGCCCAGAGGTGCTGGGAGTGCCAGGCTGGGCAGCTACCAAGAAGGCCTGCTGGCTCTTGTCAGCCCACTTTGGGGCTAGCCCAGGTTCACAGTACCTGCCCACTTGGGGCTGGCGGCCTCCTGAAGGAGGAGTCTAGCATGCCCCTTTCCTCCAGGGCATCCTCTAGAGGTTTCCTGAGTGTGGCTTCTCGGTGCTTGTGCGTCGCCAAGTACTGTGGCTTATGTCACCTTGGGTAAGTGACTCAGTCGCTCAGAGCAGCCGTTGTAAAGGGTGGGGAAGGGAGTGGAGCTCCCTTCCTGCAGGCTTGTTATGGGGGGTGCAGTGCTTCGTGAGTGGCGATGTCCTCACATGCAAGCCAGCTGGGAGGCCTCCTCGGGCTAGGTGAGGGAAGTTCTCGTGGTAGCCTGTGAGTTCTGACAGGACTGTCAGGAGGGGGCTCAGAGGAGAATCACTGGGAGAACCTCAAGAGGGAGGAGAGTCTTGGCCCAGCCAAATCAGGGGTGGGCTCTGCCAGAGATGCACAGAGGAGCAGAGTCCATCCCCTGGCAGGGTGGTGGCACCCAGGGGTGGCCAAGGGTGTGGGGCCAGGCTGCACGGCTGGAATCCTGGCTCCCATCACAGGGCTGCGGAGAGGACTAGATGAGAGGCCTCTCGGAGAGTAGGTAGCCCTGTACCTGGCTTCGGTGGGACAGTCATTCCTCTGAGCCTCAGTTTACCTGGCTCTAAGATGGAGCTGACAGTCGTGTCTGCTAACGCTAGCTGCGACTTTTACTGGCTCTGTTCTAATTGCCTGGCCACGTGACCTCAGTGAATGCAGTCTTTTCTCACTCTAGGCTACATATTGGGGCGAGGTGGGGGCTTGGGCAGCCTAGAACTCAGAACAACTCCTGTCACTGGGTATTTCTGCCTGAGGCTACAGGGTCTCTGAGTCTGGCTAGACCAGAAGGAAGTGGGTATTGGAGTATGGGGTATGAAGGGCAGCCAGGGCACACCCACTCAATGGATAGATTCTGGGGCAGGACAGCCCTGATGTGTGGCAGAGCCCCCAGTGTCCTGCAGGGGTTTCAGCCTGTGGACCTCAGTTTCCCTACCTGTAGGAGGACTTGAGTTGGCTTGCCTCTGGGGTTCCTGATGTGTTGTGGGCCGTGCTTTCTCTCCTGGCTTTGATTTCCTTGGCTGGGTTCCACATAGGCTGTGACTTGGGCCGCATCATCTGCTTACTGATTCCCGCCTCCCCCTCCTTCTTTCTCACCCTGCAATCGGCCTGCAGGTGCACAGCTTCTGCCTAGCCTTCCTGCTGCTCCTCCCAGGAGCACAGGGCCGCCCAACACTGTGTGATGTGCAGCACACAGGGAGGGGACTCCATGGCACGCTTGCTGCATGCTCTCCCTCAGGACAAGCTGTGGACCAGACGGATGGAGTCCATCCAGCTCCACTGTGCCTGTGCCTGCTCTGAGTGAGGTGGGGAGCTCCACCGCCTCAGGGGGACCTGGGGCTGGAGGGATGGAGAGGGGATGGTGTTTCGCTGCATGTGAACCATGTTAATGTCCCCATTGTACGGACGGTAAAGGCTGGGGCTGCAGGAGCTAGGGAGCTTGTGCAGGTGTGCGGACCATCTGCCTCTCCTTCTTTGTTTACACCCCGACTTTCTACCAGACAGGGGGTCCTGCCTCTGGGAGCAGGAGTAAGGTGGCAGGTGGAACATGGAATGTGGACTGAGGTGGTCACTGTGTAATCTGTTAAGACTTGCCCGCAGGGATCTGTGGGTAAAGGGAATTAGAGCTGCCATGAGCAAGGGTGAGAACGTGAGTGCCCCACAAAGCTATAGCCCTTAAGGCCCTGCCCACCTCCCTCAGCAGGACACGGGCACTGCATAGCTTCAAAGCCTGACGCTGCCACTCACAGGCTCTGTGGTCTCAGGCTAATTATTTACTGCTCCGAGCCTCAGTCTGCACACCCGTTAATGGGACTGCTGGGAGTGGAGTGTGACGTGCAGGCAGCCCCACGGCACATACGAGTGCTGTGGAGATGTATGACTGCTGGTAACCCCTCCAGCCCCTTCCCATTCTCCTCAGGGCTGCCAGGGGGCCTCCTGCCGAGCCCTGAGCCAGGCGGCCAGCCTCAGGGTGGGTTGCTGAGCTGGCAGCCTGCCATGGAGTGGTCTCCGAGAATTGGTGCGTTGGCTCCCACTGCTGGCTGACAGACAGCCTGATAAAGTATGTCACTTCGGGAAGGTTTCGGAAGACATTTCTGGAAAATCTGCCTAACCTTTACAGGGGCTGTACACAGTCTGCACTCCACTCACTTTCTGGTCTTGGCTTTGGTCACAATAGGGTCCCCTCCCTTTCCGGGGCCTCAGTTTCCTCATCTGTAAAAGGGGACATGAATCCCACCCACCCCTGAGGGCTATGTGCTGCTGCTCACATGAAACATGCTGTAAATCCCAAATATCTTGCAGCTATTGAAAGCTTTGGGGTTGTTTCTGGCCATAGGCCAGATGCCTGCATGGCGTCACGCGTGGTGCCGACTCTGGGCGTGGACAGCCATGAAGTGCCGGTTTTGCTCTCTCAAGGGCTCCCTGAACTTGGGAATTTGCAGAGAGATGCTGGTGTCGGGGCCTCATCGCACGGGTGTTTGGGGAGCAGCTCGGTGTGTTTGGCCACTGGGCTGGCTGCTGGTGCTGAGGCACTCAGTCTGTGAGGGGCGTGGAAGACCCAACCAAGGAGATCTGTTGCTGGCCAGGTCTCCCTGGAGGAGGTGGCCCCAGGGTCGCTGGAGGGTGAACACTGCCCTCCACTCTGGCCCTTCTGCAGTCTCCCCCCTTGTCCCAGAAGGACCCGAAGCCTTCTGCAACCTGCTCCACCCCATGCACCTCCAGCTCTCTCGCTTCACGGACAGGACATTGAGCTCCTGTCCCTTCCTGGAAATGCGTGTTCTCCTTCCAGCCTCAGGGCCTTTGCTCAGGCCGGGCCCTCTGCCTGGAGTGTTTCTCATATCTCTTGTTTCTTATCTCTCCAAGATAAAGGGTTTCTGTCATATAGCCCTCTGTATACCTGCTGTTCCTTTGTCCTAACACATATCATGGTATTTTTTTTTTTTTTAAGATTTATTTATTTTTGGGGCCTGGTGCAATGGCCTAGCAGCTAAAGTCCTCACATTGAACGCACCGGGATCCCATATGGGCGCCAGTTCTAATCCCAGCAGCTGCACTTCCCATCCAGCTCCCTGCTGTGGCCTGGGAAAGCAGTTGAGGATCCTGCACCCTTGTGGGAGACCTGGAGGAAGTTCCTGGCTCCTGGCTCCAGATCGGCACAGCACTGGCCGTTGTGGTCACTTGGAGAGTGAATCATTGGACGGAAAATCTTCCTCTCTGTCTCTCCTCCTCTCTGTATATCTGACTTTGCAATAATAATAAATAAATCTTTCTTTAAAAAAAGAGATTTATGGGCCCGGCGGCATGGCCTAGCGGCTAAAGTCCTTGCCTTGAACGCCCCGGGATCCCATATGGGCGCCGGTTCTAGTCCCGGCAGCTCCACTGCCCGTCCAGCTCCCTGCTTGTGGCCTGGAAAGGCAGTCGAGGATGGCCCAATGCTTTGGGACACTGCACCCGTGTAGGAGACCTGGAAGAGGTTCCTGGTTCCCAGCTTCAGATCGGCGCAGAACCGGCCATTGCGGCTCACTTGGGGAGTGAGTCATCGGATGGAAGATCCTCTTCTCTGTCTCTCCTCCTCTCTGTATATCTGGCTTTCCAATAAAAATGAATAAATCTTTTTTTAAAAAAAAGATTTATTTATTTTTATTGTAAATTCAGATTTACAGAGGGAAAGATCTTCTGTCCACTAGTACACTTCCCAAGTGGCCACAATGGCTGGAACTGAGCCAATCCGAAGTCAGGAGCTTCTTCTGGGTCTCCTACATGGGTGCAGGGTCCCAAGGCTTTAGGCAGTGCCCTACTGCTTTCCCAGGCCCCAAGCAGGGTATTAGAAGGGAAGTGGAGCAGCTGGGATATGGAGCAGTTCTAATATATGTGATCCCGGAACATGCACGGTGAGGACTCAGCCACTACTACTGTGCCAGGCTCAGATCGTGGTATTAACCAAATGATGGTGACATGTGATGGCAGCCCCATGGGACCAGTAGCTGTGTGGTAGTCAGAACCCTTGGGCTCAGTCACTGTTGAACGAATGAATGACTGTTGAGGCAGGTAATGGAAGGCGTGTTGGTGCTGTGGGGCGCAGATGGGCAGAGAGGAGCGCACTTTGCTTGGTTTGGCTGAGGCAGAGCCAGACGTGGAGGAGGTTGGAAAGGAGAGCTGAGCCAAATGACGGCTTTGCCTTTCATGTGGTCAGGAATTAGACAGGGGTCCCCCAAGCTCCCTAGGACTCCCTGAAGACTCGCAAGCTGGGTGTGTGCAGGCAGAGAGGCTCTGGGTCACTGGCATGTGTTGTATGGGGCCTGGGACACTGGCTGGGGCTTGGAGAATCCTGTGGCTTCCGCTGTGCCCTGTTTCCCAGCCTCACACCTGTGCTCCTTGAGAGCTGGCAGGGAGCTGCTGGGTGTGAGCCTTGTGTGGAATGACTGCCTCAGAGAGCCTCCTTTGTGGAGAGTGGAGCATCTAGCTGTGCAGTCCCACACCTGCAGCCTGGGGCCTTCCCGCTGGCCCTGGGAGCAGCCCATTACACAGATGAGTAGAGGTATTTCTGTCCCAGTGTCCAGCAAGGATGATGCTCCCAGGCCTCTGGGGGAAGTGGCAGATGTGGACTCTTGGGGAGGACCCTAGAGCTAAGGGACCCTTTGCTAAGTCCCACCTTTTATCAGCTGGGCACCTGCTTGGCAACCCTGGACTTCGTTTCCTCCGCTGTGAACTTGGGGATCCTCTGGTGGTAAAGGTTAAGGCACAGTCACGGGAACAGTGGGAGCCTAGGGAAGTGCAGTGGCCATTATCATGGCCCATCTTCTCTCCACAGTTTGAATTCCTAGCAGGAAGGTTGGGTTTTGGGCTTAGCAATGAAGAGCATGTCAACAAAACAGGATGGAACAAAGTCTTTTCCCGGCATGCCTCAGCATGTGGCACTGCCTGCCTGTGGAGCCCAGACAATGATGTGGCTAAAAGTCTTGAGCTTTCAAGCAGAATAATCCCAATGGGAAGGAACTTCCTTATTGTTATCTTCTGATGAGGCCCCTCTTCCTGGCTTCACGCTGCAGCTCTGTCCCCCCTCCCAGCTGTCATGGGGCCTCAGTTTCCTCATTCTTGCCAAACTAGGGGAGGCAAGAGTCATTCCCACCCAGTTAGGGGATTGTGAGGATTCCTCAAGGTATAGTGCAGGCACTTAGAGCTTTGTCCCTGCATCATCACATCGTGTCATCCTCCCTCCAATTCTCCATAGTACTTTGTGTGTGTGTGTGTCCAGTGAGGGCCCTAGGCTGAGAGGCTGAGTCCAGATCACAATGCTGCCTCTTGCTGGCTGTGTGGCCCTTGGGCAAATCCCTTCCTTTCTCTGTGGACCACTTCCTGCTCTGTAGAGAAGATGAAAACCAGTGCCTCGTAGAACTGTGGGGAGGGGTAAAGGGGCTCACCAGGTGAGGGTCCTAACTCCCTGGCTCCCTGCCGCAAGCTCCTAGCTTACATACAAAGACACTTAGACTCAGTGTGATTGCATGGTCTGCTACATGGCCCACTTGGTTGAGCACACTGACCCCAGCTGGGTGAGGGAGCTGTGCCAGTGCTGGCTTGCCAGTGGCTGCCCAGCAGGAGCCGAGCCAGAAGGGGCAGTGAGTTAAGAGCAGAGGGGTGATCTTTCCAGTGATTATACCACAGGGGTTCTGGCTTCTTGTCATCTCTTTGGGCACCACAGCTGAGCTCCCTAGGACAAGGGAGCAGGCATCCAGTGGCTGCTGCTGGCTGAGTGGTACCTCAGGCCTGGGGGATGCAAGTCCGAATTCATCCAGCTGCCCAGTGTCCAGGGACTTAACCCATAACTTTTGGGGACACAATCTAGTGTTGCCAGGAAGCCATGTGGTTAAGAGCCTGCACTCAGAAGATCTGTGTTCAAATCCAAACCTGGCTTCTTCCTGGCTGTGTGACTTCAGATAGGTTACCTGAACAGTCTGCACATGCTTCAGGGGTCCAATCTGTAAAATGGGTGATGGTAGTGCCAATCGTCAGGTTGGTGCCAGCGTTAAATGTCCAGCCCATAAGGACCAGTGGGAGTTGAGGTGAGTGAGCCACAGCCTTGATCCTGAAGGGAAGAGTGGAGGGGCGGCCTGGGGAGCAGAGGCCATTGGGATTGATGCCAGGCACGGCACAGATTCAGGGGCCTGTAGTAGGCTCCCACCCTCACCCACCTCCACAGCCTCATCTCTGGCCCCTGCCCTGGGCAGTGAGGTAGTCTTGAGATTGCTGGCTCTCTGGAGGCCCTGACCTCGCCTGAGGAACCCTCCTTCTGAGCCCCGGGGGCTTCCTCCCTCTGGCCAGGAGCCTCCTCACACACAGCTTCCTCCATCCAACCAGGGGCCTCCTCACACACAGCTTCCTCCATCCAACCAGGGGCCTCCTCACACACAGCTTCCTCTGTGAGACCAGGAGCCTCCTCACTCACAGCTTCCTCCATCCAGCCAGGCACCTCCTCTTGCACAGCAGGTGCTCTGTGCAATGAAGTATGTCCACAATGCTTGGGAGAGCCTCTGCTGGTGCGAGCCCTCTCAGCATCTCTAGCGCAGCAGCTCGGGATAGACCCAGCAGGATGCTGTTAGCTGGAGACTTCCCTAAGTGGCCTCTTGGAAGACTGGAGGCAAAGCCCTAGGCGTGGGAGTGGGAATTCCAGGCCTCCCTCTGGGTGTGCTTCAGTTAGCAGTTGGCCCCTCCTGGGAGGGAGAGCTGGCGCCTGTCAGTGGGCTCCAGAGAGCTAGCGGGTGTGAGGAGGGACGTCTGCCTGCTGAGGAAGGCACGAACGCTGGCTCTTGTCGCACGAGTCACTGATGTGCCGAGCAGGGCCGGTCCCCTCAATCAATTGGTGCTGACAGATGGTGGCGGAATTGGTGACCTTAGAGGCAGAAGGAATCCATTTGTAATCCTGGGACGGCCCAGGCGCCCAGAGGAGGGCAGAGGAGTTTGTAATAAAAGGAGTGACAAGGGGTTGGCAAAAGCCATCTTTGAGCCGGAAGAGGAGGGAGGGGATTAATTTTGCTCTTGGAATTGATACACACTGATTCTGTTCCATGAGGCTTTTTTTCTAATGGACTGGATTGGGCAGGCAAAACAAAATCCCAGTTCGTCAAAAGAGCTTTCTTTAAAGAGTTCAAAGTGTGGTAAGAAACTGGGACTCACTCATTTGAGGCCAGGTGAGACCAACACAAGTCCTTAACATGATTCCAAAGGAGGGGACTCCTAGTTCCTGAGCTCCCGCCGCTGTGGGCTGTCGGACAGTTAGCTGCCTCTCCCTGAGCCCGGATGGCCGATGTGTCCGCACCACGGCACCACAGCTGACGGTGTATGTGCCTGTTCTGTGTCCAATTCTTTGTGCAGCTCTTCAGGTTCCTACAACATTGAGTGAGTGAGGTATATCACCCCTCCCCATCCCGCGACTTCATAGCTGGGGAAACAAACCAAGGTTGAGATGTGGAGTTGGTGCAAGACCACACAGCACAAGCACTACCCAGACTGGTCTGTTGGCCATGGGCTACGGGGACCTGGGACTGGGAACGTGGCCATGTGGAGTCCAACTGTGGACAGTGTTCCAACAGGATCTGGAAGGTGGCGGGGGAGACTGTGAGGTCAGTGTCAGGACAGGGTAGCCAGGAGCTGGGGCTCCTGGTCACTGTGTTCTGACTCTGTCACAGCCCCGCCACCAGGGAGCTGAGGCAGCAGAGAGGAGGTGAGGAGCTGCTTTCCTCTTCCTGAATTTTCTAAGGCAGATGGGGCTGCTCCCTCTCACACGCGGGGTCTGCAGGATGTGCTTCTGTATGCTGCTCTTTTTGTCCAAAACATGGGAGTCTGAGCTGCTCCCCCTCCCTCAGCCCGGACCCAGGCTGAAACCTGGCTCAGCAGGCGGGCCTTTGGAGAAATCTGTGCCTGAAAAGTTGAAAATGAAACTCAGAACAATGGGAACAGCCAGAGGGCAGGGCCTGGTGGCCTGTTGAGCTCTGCCCCGGAAGAGCTTGGCATCCTGCCTGGCACGTGGGAGGAGTGGGGGTTGGGGCAGTGCTCAGAACTCCCTATCCCACGTGGGAGCAGAGGATGGGCAGAAGGAAGTCACTGTCTTCCTCAGCCACAGCCCTCCTGCCGTGGGGTGGGTGTCAGGGCTGCCCCAGGCCCGGCCTGGGGCCCCAAGACCTCAGGTACACAGACCTAGGCCACAGGCGGTTCCTGGCCCCCTGCTGCCACCTGCTGCCTGAGGCACTTTTGTGTTCAAACAGGAGGAAGCCATGCACACCTGTATTGTCTGCGACACTTGGAATCCTGATCTCAGCCAGCCTGACAGACATTTAATCCAAACGCCCCTCCTCCCCCCCCCCCCCCCCCCGCACCAGCATCTAACCCAGGTGGGGTCTGGTCAGGGCACCGGGTGAGGTGGACTCCAGACACACCCATCCACTGGCACTGCTGCTGGTCGTAGGCCACACGACACTGCTTGAGGTTTCCTTAGGGGGAAGAGTTGTGTCATGCCTTTCCCTGGACTCTGCACTGTAAATCCCCAAGTTAGTTCCCGGCCCTGGTCGTGCCAGTGGGGCAACTGGACTGTATAGAGCTTCTGGCTTACCCACCGTGAGCTGGGTGGGCCCCTCTCTGTCCCGCGTTTAGTTAAGAGGAAATGGGCTCAGAGAGGATCCAGTCGTGCATTCAAGGGCACTGAGTGCCAAGGGTCGGACCCGGCAAGGGCCGGGGCTGCCCCAGGGCCCAGCGGGTGTTTAGCGGGCAGAAGCCGCCCCCACAGTGGCCCTACTATTGCAGGTTGCAGAAGGAGGCCAGGTCCTTGCTCGCCGGGCTTGTCGGGGCCGCCAGACACGAGATTCTGGCGTCGGAGGCTTCAGGGAACTCCAGAAATTCCAGTGAGGGATTCCGGGCCACCAACTCCCCAGAAAGTTGGCTCGCGGCCACCCCCCCAAGACGGCCCCGAGGCATGGGCCAAGATGGCACAGCACGAGCGGCGCGCCGGCGGGCCGCTGCTGCGCAGAGGGCGGCCCCGTCCAAACCGGCCGCCGGCAGCGGGGCGGGGGTCCCCAGGGGTCCCCCAAGGCCCCCGGCTCGACGACGCCGCCGCACGCGGGTGGGCACGCGCGCGCCGGCCCGCCCCCGGCCGCCCCGCCCCCGCCGCGCGCCCCGCCCCGCCGCGCGCCCTCCCGCCCGCCCGCGCGCCGCGGCCCGGAGCCTCCCCATTGGCCGCGCGCCGTCACCTGACGCTCTGTTATTTCCTGTGTGTTGGGAGAATGGAGAGAAAAAACCCCGAGCCGAGCCGCCTTCGGCCCCTACCAGGCGGCCACGGCCTCCGCCGGGGGAGCCCGCCCTGAGGCGCGCCGGGCCGCCGAGCGAACGAGCGAGCGCGCGGGCGGGAGCGAGCCTCGAGGGGCCGCGGCCCCGGCCCGCCCCGCCGCCGGCTGGGGCGTCCGAGCTGGAGGCGGCGGAGGCACCCCCACCCCCACCCCGCGCAACGCCGCCCGCCGCCGCCGCTCCCTCCCCTCCTGCCCCGGGCGGAGGGCGAGGGACGGGGCGAGGGGCTCCCGCAGGTAACCGCCACCCGGGCCCGAGGGGGAGGGGTCAGGCCTGAGGGCCGGGCTGTCCGGCCCGGGGTCTGGGGGGCAGTGGTCTGTGCCTGGTCCGACTTGGGAGTGCTGAACCTCCGGGACTCCAAGGCGGAGCTCCGGTGCCGAGGGGACTGTCCCTGCGCGGGCCGAGCCGGAGTGCAGCCGGGGCTGGGCCTGACCTAGGGCTTCTGAGGGGGACAGGAGCCTGACCTGGCGTTAGGGCACTGAGGGGTTTCGGTCCGGCCTGCGCAGGGCCGGTCGGGTTTGGGCAAGGGTCCTAGCCTGAGGGTGCGGGGTGAAGGTACCTGTTTGCGGGTGCGAAGGCAGAGGGAGTGAGCGGGTGCGCCCTGGGGTCGGCGGGGTCAGCGCCATCAGCCCCGGTCTCGCTGCGATCGCTTGTCCGCTGTGGGCTGGAGGCGAGGCTGGCCGGAGGGGCGGAGGGGCGAGCTTGGGCGGGCGGGGAGGGGCCGGGCCGGAGGGATCGGCGCTGGGGCGCCCGGGAATCGGGAGTTGGAGCGCGCCGTGCTGCGGGAGGGCTTGGTGCCTGCTGGCCGCTGGCCACCGGGGAACACCTGAAGCCATGTGGACGCTACCGCTTCTCTCCTTTTGGGGGCGGAGGGCAGGTGCACGGGGTCTCTGCGACGGCCAAGCGCCGGACACTTCCTGCTTGAAGCTTGCTTCCCTCCCCCGCCGCCAGTGCGGGGCGCTGGGTGTGAACAGGGTCTTGGTGCGAACCTGTGCCTGACTACATAAGGCGGCTGATTTGGGGTGTGGGGAGGGTGGCTGAAGGGGAACTGGGCTAGCCTGCTGTGGTTGCAGCGAGGGGTGGAACACGCCTGGGTGGGAGTGGAATTTAGGGAGTTGAAGGGTTTGCGATGCTGGGGAGGGGGACGCCCTCCAGGGTTTGTTGGTGGTGGTTGCGAGTGCTAGCACTGTTGGCCCTCACGTCCACCTTTCAGTTTGACCTTAGGGGACAGATAAAAAATTAGGGTTTCCCCCTCTGCACTTGGCTGTTTTCCCCTGTCAGGTTAGATGGCTGTGGCAACTGCTGTAAAATGGATGAAATTTTAGAGCTATTATCTAACAGGCTGATCTTTGAAGGCTAATTGGACCCTTATGTTAACAGCCTCAGTGAAGAATGAAGAGTTTTATTAGAAAACATCTTACATGGGGTAGCTACTTTGGTGAATGGGGAAATTGCACTGAGTCCCCCCCCCCCCCACCTGGGAGCTGCTTCAGCTTTGCATCCCCAGGCGAGTTTCCCCTACTGAGCCCTGTTGGACAGCCATCGGGGCTGGTAGTGACTCCCTGTGTGGAGCAGAATGGGACTGTCCCTCAGATGCAGGCACCTGACCTGCCTCTCTCTGCCCGCATGGGGCACACAGCTTGGTGCAGGGACAGTGTTTCTGTTTTCTCGCGTGCCGTCCTGTGCTGGCTGTGGCAGGTGGACATGATGGTGTTCTGGGCCGTGCTGAAGACCCCTTGTGTTTGCTGCTGTCCAGCACCCCCTCCCTGTCTTTGGTGGAAGAAGTGGAAACTGACTTAACTTGGGACTTGCGGATATACGTGATGTGATGGATCTGGGAGTTGAGAGATCTTTGTGTCCGTGGGGAGATGGAAGTTAAAAGTTGTTTCAAGGGACAGTTGGCATTGGCTAACGTGTGAGGCTTCCAGCTTTGGTGTTTGCAGAGCAGGGATGAAATGAAATTCTGTAATGTCTCCTGTGGAATTAGCCATCACCTCGGGGCGCACTAATTATTAGCAATCCTGATTCATTCAGTGGTGGTGGCTGGCTGCTTCTCCATGCTGAAGAACCCCAATTAGTTCCACTGATTTATGGTGTGTGAGGGCCTCGGGCTGCACATCCGACTGCTGAGTGCTTCTAGGTCCACCTCAGAGTTTGGTCTAGTTGATCTAGTTTTTAGTTCTTTGATGCCTGAGGAACAGGTGCGTATCGTGGTGCAGTGTGTCTCAATTCACGTCTTTGTTCAGTTTGTACAGCTCAAAGGGGATTGGCATGGGCGAGGAGGTATGCGCATCATTCCGAATTTGGAGACAGTTTGGTAAAAAGTTTCTTGTCTGTGAACATCTGTCTTAACACATGGCGGACACATACCTGAGTAGCAGTTTTAAAGATTTATTTATTTAGTTGGAAGGTGGAACGAGAAGAAGACAGATCTTCTGTCTGCTGGTTCACTTCCCACATGGCCACAACCATCCGAATTGGGCTCGTCTAAAGCCAGGGGCCAGGAGCTGCTGCTGGGTCTCCCATATGGCTGCAGAGGCCTGCTTGGCTATCTTCTGCTTTCCCAGACATGTTAGCTGGGAGTTGGATTAGACGTGGAACAGCCAAGGCTGGAATGACACGGTTGTGGGATGCCTGCAGTGAAACCTGCTACATCACAGCACTAGACCCCATACCACTGGGAGTTTGGTAAGCGTCCACTTTGGCTATGCCTGGCCAGTTTGGCCAGTGAAATTTAATACATAAAATTTTTCTCTTTCATACCCAATTCTGCTGTTCTTTTTTTTTAAAGATTTATTTATTTTTATTACAAAGTCAGATATACAGGGAGGAGGAGAGTCAGAGAGGAAGATCTTCCGTCCGATGATTTACTCCCCAAGTGACTACAACGGCCGGTGCTGTGCCGATCCGGAGCCAGGAGCCAGGAGCCAGGAACTTCCTTCAGGTCTCCCATGTGGGTGCAGGGTCCCAAAGCATTAGGCCATCCTCAGCTGCTTTCCCAGGCCACAAGCAGGGAGCTGGATGGGAAGTGGAGCTGCCGGGATTAGAACCGGCGCCCATATGGAATCCCGATGTATTCAAGGCGAGGACTTTAGCCACTAGGCCACACCGCCAGGCCCTGCTATTCTATCTTGAACTAAAATACTTTTATATCGGCTCAGAGTGACTCGACAGGTGGAGGGCTGTCTCCCTTCCCGGGTTTACAGTGTGCAGGCATCCTGTTCGAGTGGGAGCCCATCCTTCCCCCAGGGCTCCTTCAGCACTACTTCTCCTGGGGCCTTTGTATTCATGGCGCTTCATCTTTTTGTGGAGAGGTTAAAAAAAAAAGCCACAAAGCAAAACAATAAAATGCTATGTATTGTCCTGAGATAGTACATCATAGGTATATGTTGGAAAGATTCCGAAATTAAGTCTTACAGTAGAGCATAATTTGGCTGCATGTCGCTCAGACTAGTGGGTTTGGATGATTAGTCTGTTGCACGTATTTTTTAATACTCATGGTACCTGTGGAGTGGGTGAGAAGGTTGTCATGGTGACAAGCACCATCAGTGCTTTCTGCTTCAGAGCTGCGTTAGCTGGTACGGAACCACACAGCCTGGCGGGATGATGCACTTTCTAATGCAAGCGCTTGTTGATGTGTCTCAGAGCTTCATTGTGAGGAGGTAAGAGGAAAGATGAGCTTCTGGGGGAAAGTTGGTTGTGTTGTGCACACGTCCGCAGTTCTCTGAGAAAGGGTGGAAGTTGGTTGGCACACTAGCCCATCAGCCTGATCAGAAGACGACTGCCATGTGTGGGCGCCTGATCCCTGACTGTGTGCTTTCCTTCACACGCAGGAAGCTTTGCTGACATGTGGTGAGCATGGGGCATGCCGTAGTGGGCACGGCGGAGAAGGAGCCTGCTCTGGCCCCAGGCTGTGACGTAAACATGAATGCCCCTCGTGGTAGTGACCCAGGGTGTCATAGAGTGATTGCGAAGACAGTCCTCGTTCTGAAACCTTTTCCACTGGTGGACAGTTGAATTTGAACCTGCCTTTGAAAAACATAGATAATTTATTTTTCATTGAACATCTTTTTTTCAGAAGCACATTTTTTAAAAAAAGATTTACATATTTTTATTGGAAAGGCAGAATTAGAAGAAATGGTAGAGGAACATCCTCCATCCAATGGGTCAGTCCCCAGGTGGCTGTAACAACTGGAGCTGTGCCAGTCTGAAGCCAGGATCCAGGAGCTTCTTCTGGTCTGCCATGTGGGTACAGGAGTCCAAGGACTTGGGCCGTATTTTGCTGCTTTCGCAGGCACTTTAACAGGGAACTGGATCAGAAATGGAGCATGTGGGGCTTGAACCGGCACCTGTATGGGTGCTGTCTCTTCAGTACGCTTAACCTACCGCAGCACGTTGACACAGATCTTATGCTTTGTGAGTAGAAACCTGGCTCAGAAGAACTTGCAGATCATTCGCGTTACCTTGTAAAGGCTGAGGAAGGGCAGTGTTGTCGTTTTTTTTTTTTTTTTTTTTTTTCTTTTTTAAGAGGGAGAGAGGTCTTCCAGCTGCTGGTTCTCTCACCGGATGGCTGCAACAGCCAGTGCTGGGCACAACAAAACCAGGAGCCAGTAGCTTCATCTGGTTTTCCCACAGGATATAGGGGCCCAAACATTTGGGCCATCTTTGCTTTTTCCAGGTGATTAGCAGGGAGCTGGATTGAAAGTGGAGCAGCGGGACAAGAACCAGTGTCACAGACAGTGGCTTCATTTGCTATAGCACAGCATTGGCCACTGACTCCCTTAACTAAAGCGTAACAGCAGACATTAGACTTCATACATTGCCTGCGCCTCAGTGCCGTGGCACACTCGCCTCACAGAATGTTGGACTTGGCACTGTTGCTGAAGGACTGTACTATCACTGCGATAATACGAAGGGAGGAGAGCGCAGGGGGCGGGGAGGAAGAGGAAATGGGGGGGAATCCTTGTACCTACAAAACTGTGTCATAGAAAATAATAATAATTAAAAAGAAAGAGAGGAAATGTGTGGTAATATTGGTGAATGCTAGGCAATATAGGAAATAGTTTGGGTTGTGTTTGTTTCTTTGCTGAGGTTTGGGCAGGGGTGTTAAGATCATGGTTGCAATCAACGAAGCTGGCAGGGACTGGTGATATCTGTATGTAGGGTGTGTGTGACAAGGCTGAGTGAGGCAGACCAGGACAGCTTGGAGCAGAGGCTCTGGCAGGGCAGGGAGCCATGCCAGGCAGGCTTTTTGTCCACTGTGGCCAGGAGAGTCCGTCCTCTTTTTCCCAGCCAGTTAGCCTCCAGCATGTCATCTTCCCTGCTTGCTGTGTGCTCTGATTTTAGAGCTAGAAGGAGTCTAAGCGATGGTCTTGTCTGACCTCTGGGCTTCTAACTCTGGAGAGATGCTGAGACTTAGAGATGCTGGTATTGCCTGGACACGGGCAGCTCTGCCGCGACAGATTCCCACATAGGACCATGTTTCTGGCTGAGTTGGCAGGATTCTTGCCACCAGAGGTGGTGCTCTTCTAAGAGCATTGGTGACCCCTTGTGGCTCCTGAGTGGGGACTGAAGGAAACCTGTGGGTGCTGAGGGCCTTTGAGGGCGGCAGAGCCCATGCAGCTCCCGTCTTAAGAAATCAAGGGGGCTGGGATTGTGGCAGAGTAGGTTGAGTAGCTTATGACGCTGATACTCCACTCCGAGTGCTGGTCTGTGTCCTGGCTGTTCTACTTCTGATCTGGCTTCCTGCTAGGGTACTTGGGAATGCCGCAGAGGATGGCTCCAGGACTTGGCCCTCTGCTATCGATGTGGGAGACTGGAATAGAGTGTCTTGCTCCTGAACCAATGAAGATTTCTCTGTGTCTGTCTTGTGCCCCTTTGCTCCATTTTTCAAATAAATCTTTTAAAAGATCCAGGGAGAGATGGCAAGTCAGTCTTGAGTACAAATAAAGTGGTATTATTTTTTGTTTTTGTAACAGTTGTCATTAAAATCCGAGAGACAGAGACCTTCCATGCTGGTGCACACCTCACATGCCAGACTGACTAGACTAGAGCTCATTCTGTCTGTCACGTGAGTGGCAGAAACTTGAGTCCTTGAGCTGTCCCCTGCTGCCTCCCACCTCATACACAAGCAGAAAACTGGAATCCGAAGCTGAGTTGGCACTTGTGTAATGGGCTGTCGGCTTCCTGGGTGGCCGAGCGCCCCTCCCCAGCAATGGTACTCTTCACAGAGGTGCTAACTGTTGGGTTTCTGGAGTCCTACTGGTTTTTGCTGTCCCACTTTCGCTTTGGTCTGAAATGGATGTTCAGCTTGAGTTGCTCAGTTAGATTAAAAAAAGCCTTTCAGGCTGCTGTGTGGCTCCAGTTGGTTCTGCATTTCCGGTGAGTGAAGAGTCCAGCGTGCTTTCTACCTCCAGACTGGAACGCTCTGCTTAGAGAGCCTGGGGCATGTTCAGTGCCTGGTAGTGAGAAACGTGCAGGGCCACTGCCCTCGGCACTCTTACTTGGTGCCTTTGCAGACCAGTTACCCTGTGTCCTCATGGCAATAAAATGGGAGGGCACTCTTGCTGTGCCCAAGTCCCTATGATGGGCACTTGGTGTAGCTCTATGCTAATGTGCCTGAGAAAGCAGCAGAAGATGGCTAAGTGCTTGGGTTCCTGCAGCTGTGTGGGAGACCTGGATGAAGCTCCTGGCTTGGCCTGGCCCAACCCCAGTTGCTGCGGCCCTCTGGAGTGAACCAGTAGTTGGAAGATGGGAAGATGTCTCTCTCTGCACCTCTCCCTCTTGGTAACTATGCCTGTCAAATTAAATAGGTAGTTTTTAAATCTGGTGGTGTGCACCATTGGTTTGGCACTTGGTATGTGGCTGCTGTCCATTAAACACGTGCCGTGTAGTGCTGGGGGACAGGATACTCAGAGCAGGGCTGGCTTCTGCCATCCTGTTGATTGTATCTCTAAGATTGATTTGGAAGGCAGAGACAGAGCAGATGAGCACACCTGCCTTCACTGGTTCCCTCTGCAGATGGTGTCAGCAGGCAGGAGCCGGGAACTCCACCCAGGTTTCTGACAGGTGGTATTACAGTGATTTAGCAAGCATCTGACCAGGGAGTCAGATCAGAAGTGTAGTAGCTGATGCTTGATAGGAGTGCTGGCATCCCAGGTGGCAGAGCATAAACGTGCTGCAGTGCAGCTGATCCTACACCCTTACACTTTCCAGGAGAGGGGCCGTTAGAGGAATACGGGATGCCTCAGCACCCTTACACTTCTGTCCAGGAGAGGGGCAGTTAGGGGAATACAGGATGCCTCAGCAAGTTTGCAGCCTTGACTTAAACTCTCTGGGGACTTCTGCAGGATACGCACTCATTGACCTGCAGCCCCTCCTGCTCCTTTCTGCCTCTCTCAGGCAGGTCTTCTGTTTTCAGTGCACGCTGTCCCTGGGCGATCCTAAGTACCCTGGCACTCACTGTCCAGACACTGATGACTTTTAGTTCAAAGCTACAGCAAGACCTTTCCTAGCTCCTCCAGTTTCTGCTTGGCATAACTTCTCTGATACATTTCACTGATATCACAACCTTTATAAGTCAAAATGGAACACACAGGACACGAGGTCCGTTTACTTATGTATTTGAAAGCAAAGTTAGAGGAGGAAAGAGATCTTCCATCTGCCGATTCACTCTCCAGAAGGCTGCAGCCATGGGAGCTGGGCCAGGCCAGGCTGAAGCCTGGAGATAATTCTGGATCTCCCACATAGGTGGCAGGGGCCTAGAAATTCGGGCCATCTTTTGCTCTTCCCAGTGCATTAGCAGGGAGTTGTATCAGAACTGGAACAACCGGGACATGAACTGGCACCCATATGGGATGCTCACTGCAGGCTGCAACTTTAACCTCCTGGTCAACAGTGTCAGTCCTAGAACACGTGGTTTTTAGTAGTGTTTCTTGGGCCCCATGTGATGGCTCAGTGACTAAATCCTCACCGTCCACATACTGGGATCCCCATATGGGTGCCAGTTCATGTCCCACCTGCTCTGCTTCCCTTCCAGCTCCCTGCTTGTGGCCTGAGAAAGCAGTAGAGGATGGTCCAAAGCCTTGGGACCCTGCATGCATAGGAGACCCAGTGGCTCCTGGCTCCTGGCTCGGGATCAGCTCATCTCCACTGTTGCGGCTACTTGGGGAGTGAACCAGTAGATGGAGAATCTTTCTGTAATCTGCCTTTCCAATAAAAGTGCTAAAAAACCTTAAAAGTATTACTTCAACAGTAACAAATGTCCTCTTTTCTTAAACTTCCTATCTGTAGTTACCTGCTTGGCCTTCAACTTCCTTTTTCTTTTTTAAAAAAAGATTTATTTGCAAATCAGTAACAGAGAAAGGGAGAGCGCTTCCATCAGTTATTTCACTCCCTAAATAGTTGGGACATGTAGGCCTGGGCTGGCCTCAAGCTGGGGCTTCCTCCAGCCCTCCCACACTGGATGCAGGGTTCCCAACATAAGGGCCGTCTTCCACTGCTCTCGTGGGCTGGTAGGGAGCTGGATTAAAGTGGAGCAAATGGAACATGAACCCATGCCCATATGAGATGCTGGCATTGCAGGCATCAACTGTATTTGCTAGACCGCAATTCTAGCCTCCAGCTTATTTTCCTTTTTTATGATTCACCTATCCATTTATTTATGTATTTATTTTAAGATTTATTTATTTTTATTACAAAGTCAGATATACAGAGAGAGGAGGAGAGACAGAGAGGAAGATCTTCCGTCCGATGACTCTCTCCCCAAGTGAGCCGCAACGGGCCGGTGCTGTGCCGATCCGATGCCGGGAACCAGGAGCCTCTTCCGGGTCTCCCACACGGGTGCAGTGTCCCAAAGCATTGGGCCGTCCTCGACTGCTTTCCCTGGCCACAAGCAGGGAGCTGGATGGGAAGTGGAGCTGCCGGGATTAGAACCGGCGCCCATATGGGATCCCGGGGCATTCAAGGCAAGAACTTTAGCCGCTAGGCCACGCCGCCAGGCCCTATCCATTTATTTATTTAAAGAGTGGCAGGTGGGGAAGAGACAGGCCATCTGCTGATTCTGTCCTCAGATGACTGCGACAGCCAGGACTAGGCCAGGCCAAAGCCAGGAGCCTGGAGTTCCTGCTAGGTCTTCCCTGTGGGTGGCAAGAACACCAGACTTGGATCATCATCCACTGCTTCCTGGCAGGTGCCTTAGTGGAAAGCTGAATTACAAGGAGTGGAAGTGAGGTTTGATCTGTGAGTCCAGTGTGGGATGCTTACCTGCAGAGCATTTAACTGTTCTTTTCTGCACGCAGCTCTGCTGTCTGCCAGTTTCTCAAGTTGTATTCCTTTTTATTTTCTTCTTCTTCTTCTTCTTTTTCTGTTGGAAAGGCAGATATACAGAGAGAATAGGAGAGAAGAGAGTAAGATCTTCCTTTTGCTGGTTCGCTTCCCAAGTGGCTGCAACGGCCAAAGCTGAGCTGATCTGAAGCCAGGAGCCAGGAGCCCGAAGCTTCTTCAGGGTTTCCCATGCAGGTGCAGGGTCCCAAGGCTTTGGGTTGTGCTCTACTGCTTTCCCAGGCCACAAGCAGGGAGCTGGATGGGAAGTGGAGCGGCCAGGACATGAACTGGCGCTCATATGGGATCCCAGCACATGCAAGGTGAGGATTTAGCCGCTGAGTCGCTGCGACAGGCCCCCAGGCGTGTTTTTGTGTGGTGTGTGAAAGCCTATCTTAGAGGTATACAGAAACGCCCTGCGTTCTTGCACCCTGGGCTCCTGGCTTCAGTCTAGCTTGCTGCCAGCATGTCTGCCGTAATGACACTTACTTCATCCTTACTGCCACTTCGTCTGACCTGTCTTATCCTACCTGGAAAACTGACCTGTTGATGTCTCTCCCTGCATGCATACCTGCCCAGCGGAATCGCCGAGTCACCTGTCTCTTGTTTCTCTCAGTGGTTTCCTGGAGCGCTTAGAGGAGATTCCAAGCTGCTTTTCGTGGCTCCCAAGGTTCTGTGCAGCTGGGTGCTGGCTGCCTCCTGCTGCTTTCACTGTCCTCCAGCCACACACACCTTGGCTTAGCCAGCTGAAGGTGCTGAGCTCTTTCTGACCTCAGAAACTTTTCTAGGTACTATGTTTCTTTCCAAAGCACTGGCCAGTCCAGGCTTCTCCCTTTGTTATAGAGTTGGTTAAGCAAGTAGAAGAGTGAGATGGGTGGTAAAGGGAACAGAATGAGGAGCTGAAGGGTTGTCAACTCGGTTGTGATACTGGTGGGCCAATGCGAGCAGCCCCTGGGTGCCAGGTGGCTGGCCCGTGGCACCTGCTGGCAGGAGGAGGAGTGGTGCAGGTGCGCATCCGTCAGTCGGTGACGCAGCAGTAGCACGTCTAGGTGTTTATCCAGGAGGAATGAGCTTATCTGCAGGTGAGCCCATGTAAAGAATGCTCATAGCAGCTGTAGTCATAATTGGAAGCTGGAAACAGGCCGCATTTTGTTTGCGAGAGAATGGGTAAGCAGACGGCCGCACACTCCGCGGTAATGAGGAGCCAGGCAGATGCACGGAAAGTGAATCTCACCAATGCTGTGCTGAGTGAAAAGCTGGACACAATATAGAGCATAATGCATGAGCCTGTTTAGAAGGCCTTCCGGGATGGGCACAGCTAATCTGTGGTGTGAGAAATAAAAGTTGCTTGGGGGGCGGTACTGACTGCGAGAACTTTCCCGAGTGATGGAGTTGTTTCTGGGCCTTCACAGGCTTCCACCCCGTCCCCCCTAGATTTTATTTGAAAGGCATAGTGACAGAGTGAGAGAGGGAGATGTTCATCCATTGCTGGTGTGCTCTGCAGAGGGCCGCAGTGAGCAGTCTGGGGCGTGCCTTCTGGACTGTCTTCCTGCTTGCCCAGGTGCAATATCAGGAGGAGTGGCTGGGACTAGCCTCCCAGGTGACCTGACCTGCTGCCGCGCAGTGCCTGCCCCGTGTTATCTCACACTGCGGCTACTTCAGTTGTATGCTGCTCCAGGGCAGGGAAGTATTCTGAGAAGTGTGTTGTTAGGTCATTTGGTTATTGTGCAGACCTCTGACCGTGGAGTTACTGGGTGGCTGTTGGATCACGTGGGAGCTGCATGGATCAGAATGTTGTGGTGGGTGTGTGTGTCAATCCAGGACTTGTTCTCCATTCTCATTCTCGCTCCACATTGAAATCCACAGCAGGTTCTGTTTCTCAGATGCCTCTGGAAGCTGTTCCTGCCGCGTAGGCACACTTATTTAGACTACTGTGGGGTTAGCATTCTGAATGGTTGGCCTACTCCCTGATTTTCCCCTCCTTCCAAGCCATTTTTTTCCCCCATTTACCAGCTCAAATAATTTTTAAGAAGTCGAGGGTATGGAACTGGTGCATTGATTCAGCTGGCTAATCCTCTACCTCCTAATGTGGCATCCCATATGGGTGCTGGTTCGTGTCCCAGCTGCTCCACTTCCCACTCAGCTCCCTGCTTGTGGCCTGGGAAAGCAGTTGAGGACGGCCCCAGAGCCTTGGGACCCTGCAAGGGAGATCTGTGTGGGAGACCTGGAAGAGGCTCCTGGCTCCTGGCTTTGGATTGGCTCAGCTTCGGTCATTGCAGCTACTTAGGGAGCGAACCAACAGATGGAAGATGTTTGCCTCTCCTCTCTGTAGATCTGCCTTTCCAATAAAAACAAAGGAATTTCAAACAAAACTGAGGTTGCATTCTGTCATTTGTCCTTCTAGAATGTTCCGTTGGGTTTGCTTCCGTTGTCTTCCTGGTCAGCAAGGTCCTGCCTCCTCTGGGACCTTCTCATCTGGTCTCTTCCTGCTTTCTAAGTTCCAGGATCAATGACCCTGTTTCTCTTCTTTATTATGATTTAGCGCGTCTGTGTTGTGGCACAGTGGGTTAAGCTGCCGCCTGTAACACTAGCATCTCATGGGAATCAGGTTATGTCCTGGCTTTTCTGTTTCCCATGTAATTCCCTGATAATCTGCTTGGGAAAGCAAGGAGAGATGACCCAAGTGTTTGGGCACCTGCGCTCATGTGGAAGACCTGGATGCAGTTTCAGTTTCCTTGCCTCAGCTTGGCTCAGCTGCAGCTGTTGGCAGACCGGCAGTAGGAGAGCTCTGTTTCTCTGTCTTTTAAAAAATAAATTGTTTTTGGAAGAGTCACAGGAGAACGTTGTTTGTCTGATGGTTCACTCTCTGCACGTCCATAACCAGTCAGGACTGGGCCAGGCAGAGGTTGGGAGTTGGCAACACCCATCCCGTCTCCCACCTGCTTCCCGGGAGCATCCTCATGGTGCTGTGTTGGCAGTGGAGTGGCCTGTGTACCTGCTGTCACGCCATGGGATGGGGCTTAGCTTACCCCACTGCACCACAGCATGCCCCCTCCCCGTCCTTTCTCAGTCTCTGGGATTTGTTTGTTTCTCAGGTTCAGTTTCAGTGTAACCTGCTCTAAATCCACTCTTCAGGGTCCCCATTTTGTCACCTGCCTTGGTTTGTTTCTAGTTTCATCACAATGTGAATGTATCTTGCCTTCCCTCCTTGCCCCCCCCCCACTTGCCCCCTCCTCAGGTTAAGCTTACTAACTGCTGAATGCCTGATGTCTGTAGAGACTGAGTCACAGAACCTTCCACTAGGTTGATTGGGAGGTGGGATTGACAGGGGTCGGGCCACAGAGAGGCAGGATGTGCTGTTGGGCCACTAGGGGATAGAACTGCCATTTACAGAAACCACTGAGGAAGATTGGGTGGGGTGTGAAGTGAGAAATTCAGGCTTTTTTTTTAATATATAGAATTTATTTATTTTTGTTATTTGAAAGTCACAGGTACAGAGAAAGGACACAGAGAGACCCTCCTTCTACTGGTTCACTCCCCAGATGGTCTTAAATCAAGGGTGAAGGGACCCAAGGACTTGAGCTATCCTCCTCTGCCTTCCCAGGACGTTAACAGGGAGCTGAATCGGAAGTGGAGCAGCCAGGCCTCGAACCAGTGCCCACATGCGGTGCCGGTCCCAGGCAGAGGCTCAATCTATGCCATGTCACTGATCCCAAACTTACTTTCCTTGTAGGATTTCTTTATTTGAAAGAGTAACAGGGAAGTAGGGAGGGGGGCCTTCCATCCGCTGGCCTCAGGTACTGAGTGTTGCGCTGGAGGGGTTTGTGAGCCATCCCTTGTCTGACACCGGGCTGAGCTGCAGGAGAAGGCGCGTGTGGTGTTCCTGAGTCACGGTGCTCTTAGGGTCTGAGGAAGGTGAGGAGGTGGACAGCTGGCTCCGTCCGTGTTTGCCGAGCAGTGGGCCTCTCGGGTAGCTCCAGAGCTCTTTTGGAACTCTGCTACAGTTTAAGTTTTTGTTTATAATGACAGGTGTTCAAGGAGCCTTGAGTAAAATTGAGGAATGTGAACACTTGAAGGCTCGGGAGGAAAATCCAGAGAATGGAGTGAGGATTACGTTTCACAGCTTAGGTGGTGGCCAGGACTGCTGAGAGGTGGCACTGGTGGAGGGTTGGCACCTGTTGGTGAGGAAGTGAGTTGAAGTGCTAGCAGTAAGCCTGGGGTCAGGCTGTCCTCAGTTTGACCAAAGGGTGAATCCAAAGTCAAGAAAAGTTCTATGTCTGTCTGTTTTTTTTTTAAGATGTATTTATTTATTTATTTATTTTTTTAGAAAGTATCTTTTTTTTTTTTAAAAGATTTTATTGTTATTGGAAAGCCGGATATACAGAGAGGAGGAGAGACAGAGAGGAAGATCTTCCATTCGATGTTTCACTCCCCAAGTGAGCCGCAACGGGCCGGTGCGCACCGATCCGATGCCGGGAACCAGGAACCTCTTCCGGGTCTCCCACATGGGTGCAGTGTCCCAAAGCCTTCGGCCGTCCTCGACTGCTTTCCCAGGCCACAAGCAGAGAGCTGGATGGGAAGTGGAGCTGCCGGGATTAGAACCGGCGTCCATATGGGATCCCGGTGCTTTCAAGGCGAGGACTTTAGCCGCTAGGCCACGCCACCGGGCCCAAGATGTATTTATTTTTATTGGAAAGGGAGATATACAGAGAGGAGGAGTAACAGAGAGGAAGATCTTTGGTCCCATGGTTCACTCCCCAAGCAGCCCCAACGGCTGGAACTGAGCCAGTCCAAAGCCAAGAGCCAGGAGCTTTTTCTGGGTCTCCCACGTGGGTGCAGGGTCCCAAGGCTTTGGACCATCCTCTGCTGCTCTTCCAGGCTGTAAGTAGGGAGCTGGATGGGAAGCGGGGGTGCCAGGAGTAGAACCAGCGCCCATATGGGGTCCTGGTGCGTTCAAGGTGAGGACTTTAACCCCTACACTATCGTGCTGGGCCCTATGTCTTTTTTTCTTGTGGGCTTTTTTTCAACAAAAAGAACTGGGGGAACTTGAGGAACACGTGTAAATCCTGATGGGAAGGGGCCAGCAGGGCAGACTGTGTGGAAGGAGCAGGAGAGGATGCATCGCAGGAGAATCGAGTGTGACCCAGGGCTGCGGGAGCAGGATGCACGTGGGTGCCGACAGGCAAAACCCAGTTTTCTTAGTATGTCCACGGGGCCTCTGCTGAGGGAAAAGTTAGGGTTGAACCTGGAGACACCAGACAAGGTGTGACGCCAGCTGAGGACTTGAATTGCCAGCTGGAAATCAGAAGCAGTTTGCAGGAGTTTTCTGTCTCTTAGGATTTCAGAGAAACGTGGGACCTTTCCAAGTTGTCTCGGTCTCAGTCCTGGCGCTTTGCCCCCCACTTCCACCCCCGCTGTTACTGATCCTCGCCAGTGGCTGGCAAGTTCCTCTAGAGTCCTGGTGTTTCAGTGGTTCTGTCGCACGCACGGTGTAAGTGTGTCTCGCAGTAGCAGGTAAGGCTGGGGTGCTTCTCCCGCCGGGGACTCTTGGGGCCAGGGGCAGAAGTGTCACCCTCCTCCCACCTGCAGGCAGCGCAGCTCTCGTCATCTTCCCCTGTCTCCATCTTTTGGGTATCTAAATTTTTTGCCAATATCATAAAAAATGTTTTTAGATACTACTTCTAGCTTGAGGGTCTTTATAGCTTTGCTTTATAGCCCCAGTGTCCACCTGTCATGGCGTTGAAGAGTCAAGATTGGGTTCACACTCTGAGCCTTTGCTGTGGAGTGTCTGCTCTTCCTACCTTTATCCGCGTTTTGCCGATACGCTGTGCATCTGTTGCGTGTCACAGTTGTCATAGTTGTCCTCCACAGGGTTGTTTTTTTCTAGACAGCTGCAATGCCTTGTGTCTCGGTCACATAGTAGGTATTAAAGTGATGTTGAATTTGGGTTTAATTAGGAAACACGCAAAATATTCCTGAGTCACTGGAATCCCTGAAGAATGGGGGGAATCCAGAGGAACTGTGGCGTAGTCAGTTTAACCAGGTAAAACGCTACGTAGTGAGGTGATGCGGGTCATTAACTGTGGTCAGCTGTTCCTTGGCTCTGGCAAGCCACAGCAGAGACAAATTCCGTTGCAGTGTTTATTGAATGAAGACACTGGAGAACTCCTTGCCTTGAGGAGTGTTGGGAACCTCTCTGTAGAGTCTTAGAACAATGGACTAGACTTCATTTGTGTTCAGGACTTGTATGTGGTGGCAAAGGTGTGGCGGACACAACCTCAAGATCTTCAGCTGGACCCTGCAAACTCAACAGGTGTAGTAGGAATAAACTTTAAAGGAACTCACGCATTAGTGAACAGAAAGGGCTGAGAGGAGACATTGAGTTGAATTTATTGCTGCTGTTGCCCCCCCAGTGGGTATGAGTTTAAATGTAAGGGGAGTAGGATGTCCATTTTTTACGTGGAGGAAGACTGTGAAGGTGGCCTTGAGTTGTAGCCTACTCACAAGGTTGGGTTCCCCTGAAGGACAGCTTACCCTGCCTCAGTTGTGAAATATTTCAAAGCAAAAACAGACCTTCACTCTGTTAATTGGCCAGCATTTATATCGCAAGTTGGCTTCCCCTAAAGGTAGGGACTGGGCCGGGCAGGGCACGTGGGTGACGCCTGTGGGAATGAAGCCAGTAATAACCCATCTTCCCTTTCTCTGGAGTTCGGTGTCTGTAGGAATCAGAAATCGAAAACTCACGTTTGTTAAATCTGGAAGGGCTCCCAGAAGGCTGTACAGTAGTTGGGTGTAGGCTGGGTGCTAGAACTCAGGCAGGTGCTGTCAGAGAACACTGTCAGGGAGGGGGTTGCAGGCTTGAAAGCATGGGTAGGGGAGCGCGGAAACCCAGGCTCTGTAGTGTGCGGCCTCATCGGGGTGGGAGGAAGTTGACTGATGATGCCATGGAGGGAAAGTCAGAAGGGAGTGTGGGCCAAGCACTTTGGCTGTGAACTGGGGGTGGCTGGTGATGCGCCTGGAAGCGGGGGCCCTTGCTTCTCATGGTGGGGTGACTTGTGAGCAAACTGGCTGTTGTCAGAGGACGGGTGGGATGAGGAAGGAGATGGGATGGGTGGGGCCAGGTGATGAGCTGGTCATCTTTTTTTTTTTTTTTTTTTACAGTTAAAATCCTACGAGTTAATTAATAACAAGCACACAGAGGCGTAACAGCGGGAGCATACCTGTAAAATAACTCCCTTCCCACCCCCCAATCAAAAAAAAAGTAATATTAATTAAACTTAAGAAATAATGAATGCACCATTAAAATGTCATCCAAAGGTGTTGACCTAAGACAAAGGTTTTTCAATGATACACGATACGGTCAAAAGGTTTTCAATCAGTAATATACAGTATGACAACTACATCTTGTAAATTATACCCAATACTGCCGGCAGTCTATCCCTCTAAATATTTGCCCCTCTCATCCCTTCCTAACAATCAGATAATAAAATACAGCACCTATAAATAAGCAAAAATATATATATATATATATACCGAAATCCTCTATTGTTAGTTTAAAGATATGGCAATAAAGGAGTCTAAATTAGCCAACTTGTAGAAGCCATAACCGATACAACAGCTTATTGGAAAAAGGTGGCAGTAATGCACTCTATGTATGCACAGGGACTTAAGAAAATACACAGACGTATAAAATTGCACACACACACACACGCACACTCTCATCCACCTCTGTTCTCACGCATATACACATCGACAACAGGAAGAGTCAGAGACAAGTTAGACTTGTGGATTTGTACTTAGGCTGCCCTAAATTGTGCATAAAACAACTTCTCAAGAGGTGAAATGAAAGGGAGGGCAAATGGTCTGGTCTGGAGTGGACAGCATTGGAGCTGGTCATCTTTCCTGTCCTGTCCTAGTGCTGATGGCCAGAGACCTTGTCCACATGAGAGGCGTCTATAAAATGTAGCAGCTGACTTAAATGAAAAGGGGTTTTTAGGAAATTGTGTTTTCAGCCTGTTTGATTCCAGTACAGATAAGGATACTTCATTTATTCCAAATTTAAGTAAGTGCCATTATGTTATACATTTGGCAAATATTAATTTCTTTTATAAACTTAAGAGATTTACTTATTTGAAAGGGAAAGTGACGAGGAGATTTTTTTTTCTGTTCCCTGGTCCATCACCCAAATGGCTGCAATAGCCAGGTCTGGGCTAGGACAAAGCCAGGAACCTGGAACTCCATCCAGGTCCACCCAGGCGGGTAGCAGGAGCGCCAGCACTTGAGCACTAGCCGGGAGCTGCATTGGAAGGTCAGCCTGGACTGGAACCAGCATCCTGTGGTGCCCAGAGTGGCGGCCGTCCCTGACTCAGTAGGGTGGTAGTATCATCTCCGTTTTCTCAGACAAGAAAGCAGAGTGGCCGTCTAACTCCTAAGTAGGAGAGCTGCAAGTTTGGAGCTGGACGCTCTGGGTCCAGATTCCGTACCCTCAGCCCACGCTCAGTGTGGTGGTGGTGATTTGAACGTGCTGAAGGGGAGCTGGCAGAGCAGGTGTGGGCCCCATCGGAACGGAGTGTTGGATTCTGCTTTGAGATCCGGTGGGACCGAGCGCAGGAGTCGTCTCAGGACTTGGCTGTGAGGAAGCACAGCAGCAGAGTGTGCCTCTTCACCGCTTTCCTGCATCTGGGCGGTGCTTGGTGTGTGCAGAACACTCAGCATACGTTGAACGCATCAGCAAATGTTGCTTGAGTTAATCAGTAAGCAAAGTGGCTTGTTGTCAGCACTTGGAGGAATACACCATGGATCCTTCAGTTGCCTTTTTCTCTTTGGTTCACTGGTGATTCCGTTCTGAATAATGGTTTCTGTGAGCATATCACCTGCTTATTTAAGGCATAAGTGTTGGAAATGTCATTAAAGACTTAGACTTGACTTCACAAAACTATATATTTTTATTTGAAAGATAAGAGACACAGAAAGATTCATTCTCCAGTTTGCTCCTCTAATGCCCACTTGGTCTTGGGCTAGGCTTGGGCTAGGCCAGGCCGGGTGAAGCCAGGAGCATGTCCCCCATGGGGTGACAGGGGATTCCATGGGGAGCTGGGACTTCAGCCTGGCACTCCAGCATGGACTGGCCCTCCCAGAGGTCTGTCCCTAGAGGTGACTTCTCAGATGGCAGGTTAGATAATGTGTAGAACCCATCCTCTCTTTTGTATTTTTTATTGTTATTTTCCATGATACAGTTTTGTGTAGGTAGAGATTCCCCCACCTCCTCTCCCTCTGTCTTCATCCTTCCCTTCCTGTTCCCCTGACCATTTCCCTTCATATGGTTATGGCAGTGCAGTCCTTCAGCAGCAGTCAAGTCCAAGACCCTGCCATTTAAATGTATTGTGACATTGCAGGTACAGGCCATGATAGAAAATCTGGTAACAGGGAGAGACAGAGGATCTTCCATCTACTGGTCACTCCTCCAACAGTCACAAATGGACTAGGGCTGGGCGAGGCCAGAGCCCAGAGCCAAGAACCACAGACTCCAAACAGGCGGCAGGGGCCAAGTGCTGGCCTCCCAGGCACATTAGCAGGGAGCTGGATCAGAAGCAAATGACCACTGTGCACGACCGACACGGGCCCCTTTAGGATCACCTCTATCCAGTAGACCAAGAATTATGTTTTTCTTTTTGGGGAGATGGCCAATTTTCTTAATGAAAGATAAAGGAGTTACGTAGAGAGAGTGGGTTCTTGCACCTGCTGGTTCCTTTCTCAAATGGCTGCAATGGCTGGAGCTGGGCTTTGTCCAAAGCCAGGAACCAGGAGTTTCTTCTAGGTCTTCTACATGGATGCAGGGGCTCAAGGACTGCTTTTCCTGGTGCATTAGCAGGTAACTGGACTGGAAGTGGAGCAGCCAGGACTTGAGCCAGCACCCATATAGGATGCTGGCACTGCAAGCCACATCTTAAGCTACTGTGCTGCAATGTCAACCTCAATGTTTGTTCCCCGAGAGAGTGAGAGAGTTCTTCCATCTTTGGACTCTTTCTCCAAATGGCTGCAACGGGTAGAGCTTGGTCTGCTCAGAGACAGGAGCTGTTCCTGGTTTCCTACATACGTGCAGGGCCCATTGTCCGCTTCTTTCCAGGAGCATTAGCTGGATTGGGAGTGGAGCAGTCAGAACTTGAACCAGTGCCGGTATGGGATATTCTGGCATTGTGCACTGCAGGCAGCAGCTTTACCTGCTGTACCATAGCACCAACCCCAGTTAGAACAAGTGTATACGCAGCTGCTGGTTCATTCCCCAGAAGCTCTCAGTGGTCTCAGTGAAATCAGGAACTACAATCTAGGTGCCCTTTGTGGGTGGAGGCATGGGTATTTGAGCTTCCCAGGAGCTGCATTTTCAGGGAACTGGAGCCAGAGCTCGAAGCCAGGCCCTCAGTGGGATGCCAAAGGCCTACCCCCATATTCTTAGTGTCTGTTTTACAGGTTTTTTTTCAACTTTTTTTATTTGAAAGAGAGAGAGAGATCTTCCATCTGCTGGTCCACTTCTCAAATGCCTACAATAGCCAAAGCTGGGCCATGCTGAAGCCAGGAGCCTAGAACTCACTAGAGTCTCCTACTTGGGTCCCAGGGGCCCCGCTGCTGGAGCCATCACCTGCTGTCCCCAGGGTGCTTCGTCGCAGGCAGCTGGAATTAGAACACAGCTACTGTGCTGTGGGATTTGGACATAGCAGGGGCATTGTGAGCACTGCACCCAGTGTCTGCCTCAGTGTTCCTAACATTGGATGCTAGCCCATCTCTGTTTTCTGAAGTCCGTAGTGGACATTGGAGTGCAGTGAGAATACAGCTGATAAGTATTTGCCAGAGTGAAGTCACATCATTGGTCATAGAGAAGCTGCACCTGATTTCATTGGCATTTTAGTAAGTGATGGGGAATAATGTTTTCTCCCTAGTTTATTTTAAGTTATTGAAACCATTTGGGGCCTGGAGTGATAGCCTAGTGGCATCCGCTGGGACCTCATATGGGTGCTGGTTCATGTCCCGGCTGCTATATTTCTCATCCAGCTCCCTGCCTGTGGCCTGGGAAAGCAGTTGAACAGGCCCAAAGTCTTGGGACCCTGCACTCATGTGGGAGATGCGAAAGAAGCTCCTGGCTCCTGGCTTCAGATTGGCTTGGCTCTGGTCGTTGCGGGAATGAACCAGTGGATGGAAGATCTTTCTCCCTGTATCTCCTCTGTAAATCTGCCTTTCCAATTAAAAAAAAAATCCTTTTTTTTTAATCATTTGGTAATAGAAAACTAATATATTTTCTTTTTCCGTCTGCATATGAATACTTAGTTCTTCTATAAACAGTTATGGAACTTGCTTCTTTGTTGACCTGCTTCAGCTTATCAGCCGTTTATCACAATATATATCCTGTAATGCTTTGTTTTCTCGGAGTTTATTCAGAAGTGATGAAATTACAGCCACACCTTCAGGGATAGAGTGGGGAGAGAAATGTGGGGGCGTGGAGAGAGAGACCCTCTCCCCCGTTGCCTGACTGTAGGTGATGCTGAAGTCCCAGCTGAGGGCGAGCACATCTGGGAAGGGACCATCCGGTTGACAACAGGCAGACTCTTCTTAGTGTGGGGAGGCGTGGCTTCCAGTTCATAACTGCAGGCTTGCTGCCTGTCTGTCCCTGTCTTTTCCCACCCTAAGAGATTTCTAACTCCAATTAAATTTTTTTTTTTATTTTTAATATTGCTTACATAGTTGAGACTGTTGCATGGCCACGTAGGCCTCTGATTAAGGTGAAGAGGATCAGGTATGGAGGAAGGCAGGAAGGACAAATGTTTTAGTCTTTTTTTTTTCCTCCTGTGTCCACAGTGGAGGAGGAGGAGAGGGCTGCTCTTGGCTGTCAAACTACGTTAGCATCTGGGAGTGGGGGACGGAACTTTGATGATGCCCTAGAGGCCCCCTGTGTGGGGAAGAGTGCTCTCGGGCTGTCACTTGAGGGGCTCTCATAGCCTTGCAATGTTGTCAGTTTTGTTCTCGGGTTGAGAAAATCCAAGGTCTGCTGATTGATGAAGTTCACTTTCGTGCACCCACAGACCCAGGAGCATGCTGCAAAGCTTGGCCAGGAGAATTGTCCAGCCTCTTCAATAGTATCCTCTGAGGCACTCAGTGTTCCCTGCTGGCCTAGATGGGATGGCCATCATGTTCCCTGTGTGCATCTGTGCACACAAGTGAGGAGGCCCCGTTTCTGTATGTGCGCTTCAAGGTTGGACCACACCTCCTGTGATTTTCCCTTGGCCAGGGTCTGAGTCCAACTGTCTAGTCAGGGAGCCCCCCAAGAAACCTTGTTTGGTGTGTCCTCGGATTTGGCTCTCATGTGCACCTACACCAACGCCCATATCAGTGGATGCAGCTACCTGGTCAGTTTTGCCCCAGTCCCATGTCTCACAAGAACTGGTGAGTGCTGTGGTCCAGCTCAGTTAGCTCGCCGCAGACCTGGCCCTTACACATACCAGCGGGGGCCATGGCCTAGTCGGGGTTACCCCGAATAATCCCCACCAGGCCCACCCCAGCCCCAGTTTTTGCATGTGCCAGTCTCTGTTGTGGCCAAGCCTGGCCCAGCCTGTATCCCGTCTGACTTTTATGTACACCTATGGATGCTGTGGCTTAGCTCACCCTGCCTTGCCCCCAGATCCAGGCTAACATGTCGACAGGTGTTGTCATGTTTGTCCGGCCTGGCCTTCCCCTGGCCCTGGTTTTTGTGCTCATCAGCAGTAGGTACAATATGGCAGGGGAGTACTCTGATCCCATTCTTGAGGGGTGCCGAGGGTGTAGATGAGAGTGTAAGGGTGCCGAGGGTGTAGATGAGGGTGTAAGGGTGCCGAGGGTGTAGATGAGGGTGTAAGGGTGCCGAGCGTGTAGATGAGGGTGTAAGGGTGCCGAGGGTGTGGATGAGGGTGTAAGGGTGCCGAGCGTGTAGATGAGGGTGTAAGGGTGCCGAGGGTGTGGATGAGGGGTAAGGGTGCCGAGCGTGTGGATGAGGGTGTAAGGGTGCCGAGGGTGTGGATGAGGGTGTAAGGGTGCCGAGGGTGTGGATGAGGGGTGTAAGGGTGCCGAGGGTGTGGATGAGGGGTAAGGGTGCCGAGGGTGTGGATGAGGGGTGTAAGGGTGCCGAGGGTGTGGATGAGGGGTGTAAGGGTGCCGAGGGTGTGGATGAGGGTGTAAGGGTGCCGAGGGTGTGGATGAGGGTGTAAGGGTGCCGAGGGTGTGGATGAGGGTGTAAGGGTGCCGAGGGTGTGGATGAGGGTGTAAGGGTGCCGAGGGTGTGGATGAGGGTGTAAGGGTGCCGAGGGTGTGGATGAGGGGTGTAAGGGTGCCGAGGGTGTGGATGAGGGGTGTAAGGGTGCCGAGGGTGTGGATGAGGGTGTAAGGGTGCCGAGGGTGTGGATGAGGGTGTAAGGGTGCCGAGGGTGTAGATGAGGGTGTAAGGGTGCCGAGGGTATGGATGAGGGGTGTAAGGCCTTGCATGTCCTGAGCTTGGGAGTCTCCCAGTCTTCTTCTAATGGGTCCATCTTGGAAGCCATTGAAGTTACGCTGGTGCCAGTGGCTGAGTTTCCTGCATTATATGTTGGGCATGATCCTCTGTCCTGCACAGGATTCGGCACAGTGGGTGACACAGCACAGCTGCATGTTCAGATGCTAGGACACATCCCGATTTCTGGTCCCGGAGACCCCTGGGACCAACCAGACATGAAGCCTGTTTCTTGGAGATGCCAGAGGCGCCCCTCCCACTCCCGCCTTCTGTTCTAGCTTCAGGCCCCAGAGCAGCGCAGTGACGCATAGCAGATGCAAACTGACCATTCAGTCATTTGGCCTGCCAAAGGCCATTAGTGGGCCACCCTCCAGGACCCTGACCTCAGGCACCAGGTCTGCTGTGGTGGTGTACTGTGGGCATGGCCTGCCTTGGACCCTAGTATCAGGCCCCTGGTCCGCCTGCTCCTGGACTGGCATATTCGTATTCTGTGAGTGTGGCCTGCCTAGGACCTGTGAAGCCCCTGCTGGCTTGCTCCTAGACTGTAATAATACTTTTCTTTAAATAATTTAAATAGGGCCCGGCACGATGCGTAGTGGTTAAAGCCCTCGCCTTGTACACGCCGGGATCCCATATGGGCCCTGGTTCTAATCCTGGCGGCCCTGCTTCCTATCTAGCTCCCTGCTTGTGGCCTGGAAAGCAGTTGAGGACAGTCCAAAGCCTTGGGTCCCTGCACCTGCGTGGGAGACCTGGAAGAGGTTCCTGGCTTTGGATTGGCTCAGCTCCAGCCGCTGTAGTCACTTCGGTAGTGAACCATTGGATGGAAGATCTTTCTCTCTGTCTCCCTCTTCTTTGTATTTTTCGCCTTTCCAATAAAAATAAATAAATCTTAAAAAAATAATTTAAATAAAATTATTTTAAATTCTAAAAAGTAAATTAGATAGAGCATCAATCTGCTGGTTCACTCCCCAGATGTTCATGAAGCGCAGGCTGAAACCAGGAGACTGGAACTCCTCCAGGTCTCCCATGTGGGTGACAGAGACCCAAATATTTGGCCATTTTCTGCTGCCTTTCCAGGTATCGGCAGGAAACTAGATGGGAAGTGGAGTAGTTGGGACTCGCTGGCACTCTGATATAGCCATCTAGTGGTTGTGAAGTGCTGTCCTACTGCGGTCTAGTTGTTTCTGCAATCTGCGTATCTTTTGCCTGCAACATGAGCCATCTGAACCTCCTGGTGGCTTCACTTCCCATCCAGGTCTCTACTGAGAGCTGGGAAAGCAAAGATTCCCTGGGCTCCTGCAGCACTGGCATCCCCTGTGGTTCTGCTTCCACTCAGCTTCGTGCTGCCTGGGAGGGCAGCAGGTGGTCCCAGTCCTCAGACCCTCCCTTCGCTCTGGCCCCGACCTGGACACTGTGGCAGCTTGAGCGTAAACCAGGGGATAAAATATTTCTACATCTCTCTTTCTCTCTCTGTTGTTCCATCTTCCAGATAAATAAAAGTTGGGGGGGGTTAGGTAGACGGGTAACATTAGTTCTGAGGATTTTAATTTGCATGGTACTTAGCAGCTTGCAAATGTATTGAGGCCGTTTCTGTGAGGAAGCAGGGCGAGTTAACTCCCTTTCCCCTCTGTGAGAGTCTGTATTGGTTCCTGTGCAGAATGCCGCAGCTCCTGCCTCGCTCATGTCCTCAAGGCCTGTGTGTGGAAATGAGGAAGATGAGTTGCAGGGTAAAAGACTTTCCCAAGTCACAGAACAAGTAGCAAAATTAGAAAACATTTAAACTTGGGTTTCCCATCGCTAAATATAGTGCTTTTTCCAGTGCATCACACAGGAGAATCAATAGAAAACAAACTTAACAAGGAGAGCAATTGTAACTTGCCAAAATAAAATTGCATTTTTGCTCATCTTGCTTACTAAAATAAAATTCTATTTTCAGATTTAAAAAATTCCTATTTTTCTTGCCCTCCTTCTTTTAGTTTGACTGTAGGTGAGAGAGCAAGGTGCGCTGGTGTTTCTCCTGGTGAGGAGTGGCAGTGGCCCTGCTCGCTGCCCAGCGGCCCTGCTCCTCTGCCTGATCGGCCAGCCGGAAGACGCCGCCCCAGGGGAGGACAGCTTGTGCTTAGTGCTCTCCAGGTCTCTTGGGAAAGGTGCTGTTAGGGCTTGGGACTTCCATCTCCTTATGTTTTTGTGCTGTTGTTTTTAATGAAATGAGAACCCAAAATGGTGTGTAGAGAGTTAAAACCAGTCACAGGTCCTGTACTTACTGAAATGATCCGTTGATTTGTCTCTGTAAGATCTTTTCTCAAATTAATTTGCAAATACGTTTTACAACTTTTTAAAAACTTACTTCAGAAGCAGAGAGAGAACACCTACCTGCTGGCTTGCTGCCCGAATGCTGGCAGCAGCTGGGGGCTCAACCAGAGCCTGGAGATGAGGCCACATCTCCCTCCCGGGTGGCTCACACTCAGCTGCCTCTCGGTCTGTACTGGCAGGAGGCTGAGCCGGGACTCGACCCCAGACACGCCAGTGCCAGCCCTGTGCATCTCATTGCTGGGCTGCACGGCTGCCCCACCCATGCCGACCCTGGGCTGAACGGCCACCCTAGTTTGCTTATTCTTGGTCTTCTCATGGGTTCTTAGAGGTGACCGTTTCTCTGTAGTTTTTAGTTTTAGTTTGAAATAATCTTTGGAGCTGTTTGTAGATAGGGACTTTGGTGTTCTTGAGTTTTCTTTTGTTTCCCAGGTGGAAAGTTCAGTAGTGTATAATACCTGTGAAGGACTGGGGCGAGCACAGTGCTTCCCAGTATGTGGAATTGTGAGTTTGGGCAACGGTGGAAGCTGAAGTTGGTCGACCCACCTCCACTCTTCCTAACGCCTGTGTTCTTTTCCCAGGAATTAATCATCCAGCCTGTGTTCTCCCATGCCTGCATCCTCAGCCACACGGAGGGACCCCTGTACACTGTAAAAAGGTTCACTGGCTTTTATCTGGAGTGAACTTGACCCGTACAGCTCAGTTCTGCCTTCTGCTTCATTTGACAGTTTTGACCTATGCTGTTGGTGCCTCCAATAAAATCAAGTCTAGATGCTTCGCTTGACCGCACGTCTCGTTGCTCTGCCTACGAAGGCCAAGAACAAACTGGGATCTGTCCCATCCAGAGCTGCTTTCTGTTAGCCAGTGCTTTGGGTTAGCAGTGTGTTGTTTGGGCCAACTTCTCATAAATTCTTGTGTGGTCAGTTAATGTTGGAAAAAAAAAAAGGTTTTTGAATTTTTAGCTTTTCCGATTAACTCAGTCTGCATGTCTCCATATTTAGGTCCCTATAAAGTAACTCTGAATTTTACATTTCATTTTGTGAATCTGAAGTGCTTTCTTTCAAGGGTCAGAGTATGTGAATTCTAGTTTTCAAAATCTTTTTTTTTAATCCAAGTTTTTTTTTGTTTGTTTTGTTTTGTTTTTTTTACATATTTTTGTTTTCTCTGAAAGGTGGTGAGACAGAGTTTCCATTTCCTGGTCCACTGCCCAGATTCCTGCAGCAGGCAAGTCTGGCCAGCTCACGAGGAGAGCCTAGAGTTCAGTCTGGGTTTCTGAGCGGTGGCAGGGGACAACTGCTGTGCCTCCTGTTGTGCACGTTAGCAGGAAGCCAGAGGCAGAAGCAGAACCAGGGGCCCGGCACAGTGGTCTAGCGGCTAAAGTCCTGACTTTGAATGTGCCCGGGTCCCATGTGGGCTCAGCTTCCAGCCATTGTGACCACTTTGGGAGTGAGCCAGCAGATCAAAGATCTTTGTCTCTGTCTCTCCTTCTCTCTGTAAATCTAACTTTCCAATTAAAAACTAAATAAATATTTTATTTAAAAAAGGTCAATGCCAAAATGTTTTTAAATCAGTTTGTTTGAGAGGTACAATTAGAGATAGGAGGAGAGCGAGAGGTGTTGTCCATCAGGGGCCCACTCCCCATATGGCTGCAACAGTCCCAGCTGGGCCCGAGCTGCTTCCAGGTCTCCTACAGGGGTAGCAGGGAGCCAAGCACTTGGGTTACCCTCACTACTTTTCCAAGCAGGGAGCTAGATCAGAAGAGGGGCAGCCGGGATTCAAACCAACACCTACCTGGGATGCCACTGCTCTAACTTAAAGCTTACTCTGCTGCAATACCAACCCAGGAAGGCCAGAAGTTTTAATGTGTGAGGGATATTAGTAACTAGAAAGTATTTCTCTAGCCGTTCTCTCCCTCCTTTTCTGCTTAAAAACCTTACCTCTCGAGTGTGGTGTAGTAGGTTAAGCCACAACTTGCAGTGCCTCGCCCAGACGCTTCACCAGTGCCTGGGAAAGCAGCCAATAGGAACTGGCAGGTGCTTCAGCCTGGCCGTGCCCTGCTCACTGCAACCAGGAGGAACTGGCAGGTGCTTCAGCCTGGCCGTGCCCTGCTCACTGCAGCCAGGAGGAACTGGCAGGTGCTTCAGCCTGGCCGTGCCCTGCTCACTGCAGCCAGGAGGAACTGGCAGGTGCTTCAGCCTGGCCGCGCCCTGCTCACTGCAGCCAGGAGGAACTGGCAGGTGCTTCAGCCTAGCCACGCCCTGCTGGCTGAAGCCAGTAGGAACTGGCAAGTGCTTCAGCCTGGCCGCGCCCTGCTCACTGCAGCCAGTAGACAGAAGCCTTCTCTCTGCTTCTGCCTGTCTGCAACACAATCTTTCAAACAGATAAATACATCATTTTTCTTTTTTTCAAAGTTACTTATTTTTATTTGAAAGGCAGATTTACAGAAAGGTCTTCCATCTGCTGGTTCATTCATTCCCCAAATGCCTCCATGGTCAGAGCTGAGCTGATCTGAAGCCAGGAGCCTCCTCCAGGTCTCCCACATGGGTTCAGAGGCCCAAGGACTTGGCCATCTTCCGCTGTTTTCCCAGGCCATAGGCAGGGAGCCAGATCAGATGTGGAGCAGCCAGGACCCAAACCAGTGCCCATATGAGATGCCGACACCACAGGGTGGAGGATTAGCCTATGGAGCCATGGTACCAGTCCGAACAGATAAATCTTGAAAAAATAAAACTACCTCTCACCAAAACATAACTTTTGGCTCATGGATAAAGTGGCTGAACGTAACATCCATCTATCATTCATACTAAATAAAAACTATTGAGTATTGGATCTGTAAATAATATACATGAATCAAAAGGTTATGTTAGAATTTTATACATTATTTTGAGAGTGGACGTATAGCATAGAAGTTAAGGTGCTGTCTGGAATGGCCATGTCCTGTCTCACGGTGCCTGGGTTCAATTCCTGGTTCTGCCTGCTTTCTTTCTTTTTTTTTTTAATAATTTGTTTATTTTTATTGCAAAGTTAGACATACAGAGAGGAGGAGAGACAGAGAGGAAGATCTTCCATCCTATGATTCACTCCCTAAGTGATCGCAACGGCCAGTGCTGTGCGGATCTGAAGCCAGGAGCCAGGAACTTCCTCCAGGTCTCCCACATGGTGCAGGGTCCCAAGGCTTTGGGCCGTCCTCAACTGCTTTCCCAGGCCACAAGCAGGGAGCTGGATGGGAAGTGGAGCTGCCAGGATTAGAACTGGTACCTTAAGGGGATGCCAGGGCGTGCAAAGGCAAGGGTTTAGCCACTAGGTTATCGCACCAGACCCTTGTCATTATTATTATTTAAAGAATTTGAAAGGCAGAGTTACAGGGAGAATTAAGGCGGAGAGAGAGAGAGGGGAGAGCGAGATCTTCATGTGCTGAATGACTTCCCAAATGGCTGCAGTGGCTGGAGCTGAACCAGTCTGAAGCCAGGAACTTCTTCTGAATCTCCCATGTGGGTGCAGGGCCCAAGAACCCCAGCCCTCCTCTGCTGCTTTTCCAGGCCTTTGACAGGGAGCTGGATGGGAAGTGGAGCAGCTGGAACTCTTACCAGTGCTCATGGGATGCTGGGGCCACAGTTGGAGGCATACCATGTTATGCCATAGTGCTGTCCCCTCTTACCCTTTTGTAAACACAAATAAAATTTATTTATCTGAAAGGCAGAGTTGGGGCAGAGCCCCTCTTCCTGCAAAGGTTGTGACAGCAGAGCAGAGCAGAGCAGAGCCGAGAGCCCAGAGTGCCGTCTGGTGTCAGGGTCGCTGGGACCCAGGCGCTTGAGCCCCGTCTGCTACACCCCAAGCAACGGTCTAGTGTAGTTCCATCTATTCCCTCAGTGTTTTATTTTGTCAGGATGTCAGAAGGAGATTGGTGTTAGCAGCCTGATTCACTCAGTGTTTGTGCCCAGGGGAAGAACCATGGTCCACAGTGTGGGGGACATGAAAGGTTAAACGGGATGCCAGGGCTTGTGTCGCTGGCAGGGTTTGTGGCGGGGCGGGGGCGGGGGGCCTTGGTGGTGTTCCTCAGCAGAAGGGGGAGCAGCTCCAGCAGAGGGCGCTTGCTGGGGCGCGGGGAGCACACAGCGTGGGCAGGAGCAGGAGCAGTGGAGGGCCGCTGTTTCAGTCGTGCCTCAGTCCCAGCCTGATCCGATCCCGACGAGCGCTGTTGAGACTGAGTGGGGCCGTGGTGTGTCGCCTGCCACACAGTGTAAGTACTCAGTGAAAAAGTAGCTGCAGTTACGACATTCCTCTTCAACTTCTGTTTGTTTTAAAATGGACATGAGCTACAGCTGCTTCTAGAAGGCGAGTCCTGTAATGCTACTGAAGACATCTGTAGCTGTTTTTATTTCATCTTTGTTGTTTGCTGCTGGTTTTGGCTGCCATTGTCCCAGTTTCAGGATGAGTGGGAGGCCGGGCATGGGAGGTCTGTGTGGCAGGCAGAAAGAGGTGACAGTAGGTGGTCTGCCTGCTGTGCGAGTTCCCTGGAGCCAGTGGAGGGTTCAGATCGGGGTGGCTTCATCAGGCTTGCCTCCTCAGAACGCTGACACGCACGTGGATCGGAGGCCAGGTCACAGGCATTCGCTTGCTGTTACGAGGTCCTGTGGCTGTCAGGAAGGGACGCCTTTTGGGCGATGGTGCATTCATAGGAACCAGCAACTAAGGAGATGGCAGTGCGCAACTGTGTGCAGGTGGGGAGTGCCGTCCTCGTTCAGGAAGGCCTGTCACTGAGCGGTGAGGAGGCCAGATGGCCCTTGAAGAATGACTCTGAGCTGGTGCTGTGCTGTAGTGGGTACAGCCATCACCTGCAGTGCTGGCCCACATTACTTGTGGACACAAGTTCAATTCTTGGCTGCTCCACTTTCAGTCTTATCTGCTAATGCACCTAGGAAAACAGTGGAAAATGACCCAAGGGCTTGGGCTGTTGCCACCAGGAGATCTGGGAGAAGCTCCTGACTTTGACTGATGCTACTGTGGTCTGTGTGGCTATTCAGGAGTGAACTAGCATGTGGAAGATCCCACCCCTGCCTCGTAACTCTGCCTTTCGAATCAGTAATTTTAAAAATTTTATTCATTTATTTTTATTGAAAGACAGACTTAAAGAGAGGAGAAACAGAGGTAAAGATCTTCCATCCACTGGTTTACTCCCCAAGCGACCAGAACGGCTGGTGCTGAGCTAATCCGAAGCCTGGAGCCTGGAACCTCTTCTGGGTCTCCCAGGTGGATGCAGGGCCTCAAGGCTTTGGGCTGTCCTGTACTGCTTTTTCAGGCTGCAAGCAGGGAGCTGGATAGGAAGTGGAGCAGCCAGGACATGAACCGGTACCCAGATTGGATCCCGGAACATGCAAGGCAAGGACCCCAGCCATTAGGCTATCGCTCTAGGCCCCAAATCAGTCATTTTGTAAATGAATGATTTTTAAAGATAGGAATGGTGGCCAGTCCACTGCTTATGACCTGGGAAAGCAGTGGAGGATGACTAAGTCCTTGGGCCGCTACACCCACATGGGAGACCCAGAGGAAGCTCCTGGCTTTGAATCAGCTCAGCTCTAGCCATTGTGGCCATTTAGGGGGTGAACCAGTGGATGGAAATCTCTTTCTCTCTCTATTGCTCCTTCTACTTGTAACGCTGCCTTGCAAATAAAAATAGAGCAAATCTTAAAAAAATAACAAGTGAGAATGCAAGTATTGAGTGCAGGGTGTGGGTTGCCAGAGTGAGTGAGTGAGGCTGCGCCTGGCGTTTATTTTCATGCAGTGTGTGTGAGCAGACACAGAGCCAAATGCTGTGTTCGTGTTTCCGCGGGCGTAGAAAGGGCAGCCCCTACTAGGCGCTTTAAAAAGTGCAGTGGATATCCTGCTGTCCCCTCAAGCTCTGGGCCTAAAGTAAAAATAAAGTTAGTGTTGTCTACTCCCTTCAATTCTGGGCTCAGTTGACACAGGCTACCCTCCCTGTGTCCCACAGCACTGTGTCCCCTGGCCATCCCACACGGCCTGTGTGACAGGTGTCCTGTCTGCTGGCTGCGGCCTCCCACGCTGCCTTTCCTTCTTCGCTAACTTCTTCCTTTCCAGTGTCCAAGGACCAATCTTATATTTAATCCTCGGGCCCATAACATTAACTATTTTTTCAGCCACACCGCATGCCAGTAGGCATGGCACACAGGTTGGTGGTACACTCAGATGGAATCCCAACAGGAACTCCACAAAACGCTTGCCCTCGTCTTACTGTGGGACGTTGTTTTCCACTCTGCTGTGTCTCATTTCTCTTCTCTTCTCTTCTCTTCTCTTCTCTTCTCTTCTCTTCTCTTCTCTTCTCTTCTCTTCTCTTTTCTTTTTTCTTTTCTTTTCTTTTGTTTCTTTTTGAAGTGTTTTTCATGACCCATTAAGTTGATCTTGCAACTTGCAGCCTGGAAAAGCAGCTCTGGTGACCTCATCAGCTCCTTCGGCGTTGCGTCCTGTCTGTCCTGATGGCCTTCCCAGGCTTGTCTTCTTCGCCTTCCCCCTGAGATCCAGCCGTGCGGCTGTCTGTCTGCTGTCTCCTGGCCGGTGCGCATCTCAGAGGGAGTTAAAGGGTGGCGCTGCAGAAGAGGCCCCTGAGCTCCCTCCTGGCGCCCAGGTCCGGGGTCAGCGGGGTTTGTCGGCTACGCCTGCCTCACAGAGGCGTGTGTACAGGAGGTGGAGTGTGGTCCTCGGTTGGCGTGGCTGGCGTGGCTGGCATGGCTGCCGCTGCTCGTCCTTGTGGCTGTTAGCAGTTTCCTTGGCCCTGACTTTGACGTGTGTCCTTTGTCTGACAGCGTTGTCACCACCTCCGTCAACAGGAGTTCACTCCCGCGGCCCAGATCCTTTACCAGTCACCACAGACCCCTCTGCCCTTGCCCTTCCCGTAGTCTGTTTTCTGCACAACAGACTGGCCATGGAAGAACTGACAGCAGGGCTTGTCCGTCTGGTCAGTGCTCCCTGAAGACTGATGATGAAATGCAGACCTCCTGAGGGGCTGGGGCGAGGGCCTTTACAGAAACTTCTCAGATAGTAAGGTGAGAATGGGCTTCTGGAGGTCTGCGAGGCCTGAGACCTGAAGAAGACCTCCTGGGAGACACAGTGTGTCGCTTCTGTGGGTTGCTCAGTGGCGGTGGGCCACAGAATAGTGCAGGGGTGCTGTTGCCTTAATAAGAGAGGTGGGGATGGGGGCATTTTTGATCCACAGTTGAGGAAACTGGGACTTCAAGAAGTAAATAATTTTTTATGAAAATCTCAACAGTAGTAACCTGCAAAATCCAGTTCAGACTCAGGCTGTATCTGGATTCAGAGTCTGCGCCGGTAGCTGTGCGGCTGAGGCAGGAGTGTTTATAACTCCTGAGCAGGGCTTCCAGAAGAGTCTGGTTACATGGACTGGCTGCAGACACGACGGACAGAGACCTGGCGCCTGACGCACCTGCGGTGTGCCTTGGAGCATGGAGGTGCAACATGAGAGGCGGGGTGCAGGTCTGGGGGTCTTGGCTTGGATGTTGTGGGCTCTGGGGAGCCAGGGTTGTGGGTACTCTTGGTAGAAACATGTCAGTCTTTCAGAAAAGGAGAAGCTAAAGGCATTCTTGATTTGACTCGTCACAGCCAGAGTCTCTGGGGCACCTTTGCCTTGCTCCCTAAAACCAGGCCTGTGCTTGCTGTGCTGTTTCTTTCCTCAGTCCCTGGTGATGCACTCTGCCGAGTGTTTTTTTCTCTCAGTACTCCCCACCCCATTAACTTAGTTACTCCTCAGACAGATTTGCCCTGTCTCAGCTCTACTGAAAATATCCTTGTGTTTTGTGTGTTCTTTGGAAAATCAGTAATTTCCTCAAAAAGCCCAAGTTCCATTTAGTAAAAAAATGACATAGAAACAAAAGACTGAGTGTTGGGCCTGACGTGAGGGCTCAGTGGCTAAATCCTCACCTTGTACACGTCACGATCCCACGTGGGTGCCAGTTCGTGTCCTGGTTGGTTTACTTTTCATCCAGCTCCTGCTTGTGGCCTGGTAAGGCAGTAGAGGGTGGCCCAAAGCCTTGGGACCCTGTACCCACCTGGGAGACCCAGAAGAAGCTCCTGACTCTTGGCTTCAGATCTGCTCAGTTCCACCCATTCTGGTTGCTTGGGGAGTGAACCTGTGAACAGAATCTTTCTCTTTGTATTTCCTTCTCTCTAATCCACCTTCCCAACAAAAATAAAAATTAACCTCCCAGCCAAAAAAAACCTGTGTCATCTTTCTCCCTAGAATTATTTCAATGTTTTGTGTTTTCTTCTAAAACTGCCATGCCATGCTTTGGGGCTGATGTTTAGTACTGTGATTTGCTGGCTTTATTTTCATGGTTGCATGAGGCTTGGATCTACCACAATTATTTTTGGCCCCCCCAAAGATAGATATTATCCTAACATCCTTTAATTACTGTTTAGAAGACAGTTTTGATGCATGATAGTGCCAGTATTGTCTAACTTCCTATTTTTACAAATTTCTTTGATGAGTTTCATACTTTATGTTTAAATTTTCTTTAGTTTAGGAGAGAGGGGGTTTGTGGCATGATAGGTTAAATGGACACCTACCATCTCGGCATCCTCTAGGAATGCGTGCTGGAGTTCAGCTGCTCCACGGCTGACCTGAACTCCTGCTGCTGCACCTGAGAGTCTTAAGTACCTGAACCCCTGTCACACATGCGGGAGACCTGGATGGAGCTCCAGGCTCCAGGCTTTAACCCAGCCAAGCTTCCGCCATTGTAGCCATTTGGAGGAGAAGACCAGAGGATGAGAGTTCTTTCTGAGTTGTTTCTTTCTGTGACTCTGCCTTTAGATAAGTTAAAACACACGTGCAAAGAGAGAACCCTGTGAAGAGGAGTGGCCAGTTCCTGGCTCCAACTCCTGAATCCAGCATCCTACCAATGCAGACCCTGGGAGGCAGGGGTGATGGCCCAGGTACAGCCCTGTAGGAGAACTGGATTGAGTTCTGGACTCCTGGCTGTTGGGTTGGCCAAGCTCTGCTGAACAGAGAACCCAGCATCTGATGAGCATACGCCCTGCAGAGGTAATGATGGTGAACAGGCAAGAGATGTAAGGCCGGAGGGCCTGTTGCGTTGAGCAATCGTGTGAGTGTATTGAGGACAGTTGGAGCCAGTTTCTTAATGTCTTGAGGAAGCATTCGCAGGCGGGAGTTGTTGGATAGATGTTGGTATTGGTAGTGAACTTGTGCTTTTGTAGCCCCCAACTGTGTGTGCAGGTGCAGTTACAGGTGTGGTGATGCATACACCTAATATTTGTTAGCTAGAAGCTGTTAGCAGTCCTAGCATCTAGGTTTTTGTTAGGAAGGCTTACCTTACTTGAAAAGGAGTAAATTATCCTCAGAAAACTGGACAATTTCATTGGTTAGGGCAGGTGACCCTGAAGCATCCTGTGCTGGTAAGTGAGGGCACACTCCAAGGGTGAGATTGGCAGGAAGCCACAGTTGCTCAATCTGAAGACGCTTACACTGGCCAGATGTTGGGCACTTTGAGTGTCAAATGAGTGGGAAGGGAAAGCCGTGCTTCCTGCTAACTGGTGCCAGGAGGAGGGTGGATGCAGCGAGTATTGCCACTCGGGGCAGTCAGTAGATGCTGACTGTGAGCAGGGTTTCAGGAGGATTGGTGTTAACTCGAAAGCGTGTCTAGTAAAATAGCTTGTTATGAGGGGAGAAGCGAGCCCTGGCAGGCACAGCCCTGACTGGGTGCCTGGTGGTGGCTGGATCCCCACCAGCCTTCTCCTGCAGTGCATGGGGAAGCACGGCCCAGGTGCGCCTGTCACCACCAAGAAAGCAGGACCGACGAAGGCAGTCACTGCAGAGTGGAGAGACGGCTCTGATGGGACATGAAGGCAGGAGACTGAGGATCTGGCGAGTCCAGGCTGGCGGACGCCTGTGAGGCCAGCCAGAGAGGGTGCTGTTAGGACAATAGACAAGATTCACATGGGATGTAGATGGGAGTTGGTAGTGCAGTGGTAATTTCATTTTTTGTTAAGGGTTTTTTTTTTTTTTTTTTTTTTCAAATTGAAAAACAATTGCACAGAGAGGGTGGGACACAGAGCGAGGTCTTGCATTTGCTGGTTCACTTCCCAGATGGCGCAGCAGCCAGGATTAGGCCAGGCTGAAGCCAGGAATCAGGACCTTCTTTCGGTCTCCCACATGAGTGGCAGGGGCTCTCCTCTGCTCTCCCAGCACATTAACAGGGAGCTTGTTCGGAAGTGGGGCAGCACCCACACGACAAGCAGGCGTCTTAGGGGCTGCTTAGTCCGTGTTACAACTCCAGCGCCTCAGGTTGAGTGCTGATGAAGAGGCTTGTGAGCTGATTGTTTAGGGGTCTGTCTTTGGTTTGGGAGTATTGTGGGGTGTGAGCGAGATCATGCCAGATAAGTCTAAGGTTTATTAAGGATTCTTTATTAACCAAGCTTGGTGATAGCAGGACCCACTAGAAATAGCAAAGCACAGGTCCATATAGTAATCCAGTCAGTCAAAATCCCAAGATGAACAAATGGTCATTACCCTGAAGTCCACCCGTTAAACTGAAGACCTGTGTCCCAGCTTCCCCAGCAATATAAGTTATCCTAAGAGACATGCAATGAATAACCTGGGCACACTCACAAAGCTGCAGACTTTCACCTTTCCCTGGCTTCTCTGCCCACATTCCACTACTGCTAGGCCTCACTTCTCCTGGAACTCTTGAAAGTACACACATTAGAAATACAGACATGGGACCCGGCGTGGTGACGTAGTGGCTAACGTCCTCACCTTGAACACGCCAGGATCCCATATGGGCGCCGGTTCTAACCCCAGCAGCTCCACTTCGCATCCAGCTCCCTGCTTAAGGCCTGGAAAAACAGTCGAGGACGGCCCAAAGCCTTGGGACCCTGCACCCGTGTGGGAGACCTGGAGTAAGTTCCTGGCTCCTGGCTTTGGATTGGCGCAGCACTGGCCATTGTGGTCACTTGGGGAGTGAATCAATGGAGGGAAGATCTTCGTGTCTGTCCTCCTCTCTGTATATCTGACTTTGCAATATATATATATATATATAAATATATATATATATATATATATATATAAATATATATATTAAAATATATATATAAAAATATATATATATAATACATCTTAAAAAGAGATTATCCTATCGTATATATTAAAAATGAAAGAAATAGTGGGGTCATCTTCATGGGCTCCCTGTGCTTGGAGTCTGTCCGCAGGAAGCCCAAGAGCAAGCAGGTACTGGGGAGGCCAAGAGACTGAGTGCCAGAGCGACAGAAACACGTGACCAAGAGATCAAGCCCCTCTCTATCATGGGCCTTTATAGGGGCTTGTGAGGGGAGTGGTTACACAACAGTGCAATACTGCCCCTCTCTGGTTCCAGGTGGGCAGGAGGGAACACCTAGTGGTCCTGGGGGGGAGTGGCTTCCAAACTGGTGACCCTGAACTGGCTGCTGAGCCAATCTCAGGAGTGCTTGGGGTGACGGGGTGCTCTTGGAGGATCCAATAGGAGTGGATGTCTGTGAGTTGGTGACAGGGCAGAAGAGGGACAGCCTCAGCAGATAGGCCATCTTGTTTAAAACAGGTTAGGAGATGTGAGCTTTGTGAACTGTTTTTACTTTTTTTGGAATGTTTAAGCTATTCAAAATTATTATCTTTGGGCCTGGCATGATAGAATAGCGATTAAAGTCCTCACCTTGAATGTGTGCCAGGATCCCATATGGGGACCGGTTCTAATCCCGGCAGCCCCACTTCCCATCCAGCTCCCTGCTTGTGGCCTAGGAAGGCAGTTGAGGACGGCCCAAAGCCTGGGAACCCGGCAACCACGTGGGAGACCCGGAAGAGGCCCCTGGCTCCTGGCTCCTGGCTTCAGATCAGCTCAGCTCTGGCCATTGTGGCTATTTGGGGAGTGAATCATCAGATGGAAGCTCTTCCTCTCTGACTCTCCTCCTCTCTGTATATCCGCCTTTTGAATAAAAATAATATCTTTTAAAAAATTATCTTTAAAGGTTTATTTATTTATTTGAAAGAGTTACGTGGTGGGAGGGATAGAGTGTCCACCATCTGGTGGACACTCTCAGAGCCAGTCCGAAGCCAGGGGCCTGTGTGGGGACAGGGGCATAAGCAGTTGGGCCATCGGCTGCTGCTTTCCCAGGTGCACTATTAGGAAGGGGTGTATGTGTTTGTGTATTTTGTATGTTTTGTGTTGAATTATCCTCTCAGGTCCTTCAGCAAGTTTGGAATTTTTGCCCTAGGGCTTGGCTTTGGATTAATACTGGGTGTCTTTGGAATTTTAAGTCAGCATTATATTGTAATGAATTATAAAGTGAAGCACACCTTTTGCCTGAAAGTGGCCCCATGATCACTGAGCGATTCTTCTGTGTTGGAAGGTTTGAACGTTATGTACTCAATAGCCTTTAATGGGGGAGGATTCAGTGAGATTCCAAAACCCTTGGGCTCCACGGGGAAGAAAGCCCTGCAGAGACCAACGGCCCCACCCTTGACCCTCCAGAGTGGCGGTGGGCAGGAGGTTAAGACACCTGCAACCCTTATTTGCATCCCTGGGTTGAGGTGGCTTTGGTCTTAGTCCCAGCTTCTTGCTGATGCAAACCCTGAGGGACAGTGGTGGTGGCGCAGATAATTAGATCTCTGGCAGCCCAGTGGGAGGCCTCGATTGAGTTCCCAGCATCTGGTCTCCCACGGGCCCAGCCCCTGCTATTGTAGGCACCTGGGAAGTAAACCAGCAAACAGGAGCCCTTTTGGTCTGTGTGTCTGAAATTGGGAGGAAAGAAGTGATCTTGGGGTGTCCCTGTGACTGTGAGGCCAGCAGCCATCAATTAGGACCAGGCTCCTCAGACCTGAACAGATATACCGTCCCTCTGTGCTTTTACAGAAGATGCTGCAGTCTCTCAGTCGTTTGGCCTATCCTTTGTGGGGTGGGGTTCATCTGAGTGGGTGATTGTGGGCACACACCGTGCTGCTGGTTGCAGGTGCTGGAGCAGAGACCCTGTCTTAGAGGGTCTTCCCTTGCCACCTCCCTCTGGGCCTATGATGTCTGCTGCAGCTCCATTTCTTCTCCCTGGGCAGAGAAACAGTTTGCTGCCAATCGGAGCAAATAAGTTCTGTAAGAGCAGTAATTTCTTTTGAGATCCGTTTAATTTTACTTAAAAGTCATGCCTACACAGAGAGAGATGTTCCATCCACTCACCGAATCACTCCCCCGATGGTTGTGATAGCTGGAGCTGGGCTGATGTGAAGCCAGCAGTCAGGAGCAGTCCCTGCGCCCTAGGTGTCCGTGTCTGTGTCAGGTCCCAAGCACTTGGGCCATCCTCCACTGTCCCTCCCCGAAGGCCATCAGCAGAGATGGGAAGTGGAGCAGCCAGGCTGAACCCGGCACCCCCATGGGCTGCTGGCGTTGCAGGCAAAGGAGTTCTGTTCTGTGCCATCACTGGCTGCAAGAGCTGTACTTTCTAAATGAGGTTGGTGAAATTTCCGAAGTAGTGTTTTTTATGTAAGCATTCACGTAGATAGAAATGAAGAGAATATGTCTACAGCCTTGCTGCTGTGGATGCTCAAAACCTTCTCCTTTTCATACCGTTTTCTTTGGCATTGGATTAAATGATTACCTGCTTCCCAGATGAGATCTTCGTGCATATACATGTTCCTATACTCTGTTCTTCCTGGTGCCAGCATCTTCACAGTTTGAGTGAAGTGTACTGCTTCTTTGGGTGGATGTACCATGACTTGCTTAATTGCTTTCAGATGATAAAGATTTTTGCTAGTCCTTTTTTTCTTACAGATATTACTGAAGTGATATGCTGGTTTTTGTTGTTGTTTTGTTGGTTTTACTCCAAATATTGCACTTTCCAGGTGGGTCTTTAGTCTAGGTCGACCAGACTTGCCCCCAGTCCCAGCACTTGCCTGCTGATACTGCAGCAAAGGCCAACCCACCTGCCGTTACTCTGGCTCGTACCTGCACCAGTGGATACAATTGGATACCCCAGCCTGGCTCTCTCCCTAACCCAGTTCACATGTAGGCCAACAGGTGTTGTAGCCCTGCCCAGCATGGTCTGCCACCCATTCCCAGCTCTCACGCTTGCTAGCATGAACAGTGGCCCAGCAGTGGATTTCCCACTACTCCCCTATCAGGCTCAACCCCTTTCCCCCTGGCCCTGGTCTTACGTGTGCTGGTGGGTGCTGAGGTCCAGTCTGGCGTGGTCCGTGTTACCTCAGCGTTTGCCGGTGGTGCTTTAACCTGGTCTGGCCCCGCCTGTCCCCATTCCAGTTTGTACTGGTTGGAGTTGCTGCTCAACCCAGCGCAGTCAGCCCCTAGTCCCAGCCCTAACATGAACTGACTGGTGATGCGGTCAGATTCAGTCTGTCTTGTACCCTGTACCCCATCCTGGTTCTCAGACCTCCAGTGGGTGGTATGAACTTCCCTAGCGTGGTCTGCCCTAGCCTACCTGTGTTTGTTAATGGTTGTGGATGATTATGTAATCAGTGTAATAATGCAAATTTCACTCACTGAAAAGCAAATTTTCTTCTGCAGTGTTGCTGTGGGTTTCTTGTTGCCTGGGCATCGAGCAGACTTGCAGGTTCCTGCTAGGTTGATTTCTTGAGCTGTTTTCAGGCTCCTCTTGGAGTCCCAGGCTAAGTGTGCTGACCTGTCCTCACAGCCCCTGCCCAGGGTCTGAGCCTCCTGTCAGGTACCAGTAGAAAGCATGGCTCTGCTTGTGTACAGTCCTAACAAAAAATAGGTTTTCAGCCTCTGGGGACAATCTCAAATTTGCACCAACATGAAACAAATGATGCAGTTACCTTAATTCCAGCAAATCTGAAGATTCTAGAGTGAGAGCTCAGTCTCTGAGGATGCATTGTTGTCTTGCCGCTGATTTTAGGGAAGGCTTCTCCCAGAAGCACAGGCTGGATTTTGGTGTGAGCATTCCATGCCAACTTTGAGTTTCTATGAGCATTTTCTTTATTTAACTTGGGTTTGCCCTAGTTGAGCCATCTTTTGGGGTCCTCACATCCTGTACTGGAAGGCCCAGATTGAGTTGTTGGCTCCTGGCCAGACCCAGTGCCAGTGGTTGGCAAGGGTTAAGGAGTGCAGCCAGTGGTTGGAGGAGCCTGGGGTTAAGATGATGTGACCAGTTGGGTGGCAGTTGTTTAACAGGCTGTGCTCCTGGAGCTGACTCGGGGTTTTGTTGGTATTTCCAGAAATGTCAACTTGGAGTGCTCCTTGCTCAGTTAGTGGTTACAGCGAGAGAAAGCGTCATAGCTTCAGCTTGGCCTAGAGAAGTGGCTCGTGGAAAATTATCTGATTTACCTGGACTATTTTCTTCATTAATTGAGATACATGTGGAACCACGGTGCCTGACATACTGAGGTGCTTAATAAATGCTAACCTCTTAATAACTAAGAGATTTGTTTATTTGACAAGCAGAATTGCAGAGAGGTGAGGAGTGGGAGAAATCTTCGATGCGCTGGTTTACTCCAGAAGAGGTTGCAGTGGCTGGGGCTTGACCAGGCTGGAGGCAGGAGCCTGGAACTCCGTCATGGTTGGCAGAAGCCCAGGCACTTGGGGCATCTTCCACTGTCTTTTCAGTCATATTAGCAGACAGCTGGATCGGAAGTAGAGCAGTTGGGGCTTGAATTGGCTCTCTATGGGACACTAGTGTTGCAGGTGGGACACTTCGCCTGCTGCGCCACAGTGCCGGCACTGGTAATTACTGTTATACCTGTATTTGTATTACTGTTATACCTACATTTGTAGGAGCTGTTAGGGTTCTGAGAGCTATGTGACCTGGCAGGATGGGATTGCAGAGCTACGAGTGAGTTGGTGAAGGTCCCAGGGAGGGAATGGGGCAACGGCAAAGGAGGGGGCTAGTTGGAGAGAGGGGAGGACAGAAATGGAATTCCATAAGTCCCAGAGCTTCGAGCCTGTGGGGAGGTTAACGGAGAGATGAAGAGAAGCTCTTTCCTTTGCTGGCTGACTGGTGCCTGAGGCGTTCTCCAGCCAGCAAAGATGAAGATGGACAGGGGCCTGAAAGGACCGTGTGGTGCTCAGGCCGTGTCTTGAGTGTGAGAAGTCATGGGGTTACTGTGAAGCTTCTCCCCCAGGGCGGTCGTTGTTCTTGAGGGCAGGAAGTTGATCAGTTGAGGAGAGAACAGCCTTATATTATTTGTCACCAAGATTGAGTTGGTACCTGCCTAAGAATCAGTGTATTTTGTTGTCTTTATAGGAATTATCCAGGGGACTGGTGTGGTGTGGTGGACAGTTCTTGGCTTCTTTCAGGATGGGTTGTATGTTTTGTCTGATGTTTCTAGGTGTTGTGTTGAGGAGTTATAATCACTATTGTGTGAAATAGATGGCCTCTCACTCCCCAAGTGAGGATAGTCTATGTGAAGGTCCCTGGAAGGAGGAAGGTACTGGATCCATCAGGGTCCCTGTAGAAAACAGATGGCACTTTGAAGCTGGGTAATTTGAAGAGGGTTTAATTGTATCACTCAGGGCTCATTCAGAAAATGTGAATTTTTGTATTGTGAATATGAAGGGCATTCCTGAGATTCAAGGTTATACCCAAGCCTGCAAGAACCAGGGCTGGGGAGGCAGGCAGCAGCGCCCCATTGTCCTTAGGAATTCCCTGGAAGTACTGTTTATTCCTGTGTGCTCTGGCTGCCTCAGCCCAATGCTTTGGGACCCTGCACCCGTGTGGGAGACCCAGAAGAGGCTCCTGACTTTGATTGGCTCAGCTCTGGCTGTTGCAGCTATTTGGGGAGATCTTCTCTCTGTATCTCTGCCCTTCCAATGAATAAATATATTTTAAAAAAGGAGAGGAACCTGTTTAAATGATAGTTTGAAAAACTTGTGGAAAGAAGAGAATGGATTCCAAGGGTAGGGTGGAAGCAGAAGGTCAAAGAAAACTAAGATTGCTTTTCCTGTAAGATGTCAAGCTGGAGGATCTGCCAAGGTGGTGGGAGCCACCACAGTGGAGTGACAGCTATGTTAATGAGGTCACCAAGTGGACTCAGCATGTGTCTGTGCACTCCAAAACCTGTCTGCTGGTTCACTCCCCCAGGTGATCACAATGGCTGGAGCTGAGCCGATCCAAAGCCAGGAGCCAGGAGCTTCTTCTGGGTCTCCCAAAGGGGTGCAGAGTCCTAAGGCTTTGAGCCGTCCTCGACTGCTTTCCCAGGCTACAGGCAGGGAACTGGATGGGAAGTGGAGCAGCCGGGATACAAACCGGTGCCCATATGGGATCCTGGTGCTTGCAAGGTGAGGATTAGCTGCTGGTCCACCACGCCGGGCACACTGATGCTTTTTTCTTTCTCAGATGATGAAATAGTATTGGAGTGATCATAGCTCATTTTGTATGGTCGTAGTAAAACTACTTAGACTATATTTTCTGTTGCTGGTATGATTGATCTTCATAATTACTTTAGTTGGAACTCCTAAAAAAAAGATACGTTTGGCAACTACCTTCTGGTACTAAGCTTCTTGTGTACTTGGAATATTTAGTTTGACTGGTACCCTGCGGGAAGTGTTAGCTACGGACGCTTGTCTGTACACTAGAGCCACAGCAGCAGGGTGGGGGTGTCATCCCTGCCAGCAAGGACAAGACACACCCGACCTGATTTCCCCTCTGGAGAGCAGGTTCCCTCCGAGACGAGGCAGCCCCATGCTGCTTGCGCTCTGTAGTGGCTTCCGTGCCTCTTCAGGTGGCAGCCTTGTTCACACGTTCAGGTCTTCAGAGACCTGATTTCCAGAAGGATTAATTAAACAACCTGTAATTTATACAGACATTTTTCTCTCAAGGAAGGTTTTCATTAGTTTAAACCACCAGAGTTAGTGCTTCTGTTGAACTCCTGCACCCTTCACTTACCATCCAAGGCAGTGACTTACCAGGAATGGGGCCGGCACACGGGGACAGTCCTGAAAGAGCCGCTGGGAGCAAGTGCACGGTGCCTGCCTGTGGGGAAGACACACAGGTTGTGTTGGGAGCAGGGTCTGGAGGAGCTGCCTCATGGTGACTGCTGTTTGAAGTCTGACCTCAGCGTCAGCTTCCTCTTCTGTGGTGTTGGTGGGCTGGGCGAGCCAGTGTGTGGAGGTCTGGAGCAGCGCCCAGAAGGCAGAGCAGTTGCTACAGAGGCATTGAAGAGAAGCAGTGTTTGGAGTTGGCCACTATTGTCTGTTTCTCCAAGGAGGCTTTGAAAAGCTGCGGTGATGGCAGCGCAGGTTAAGTAACTGCGTGCATTGCTGCCATCCCTTATCAGAACGCAGGTTCAAGTCCCAGCTGCTCCACTTGTAGTACAACTCCCTGCTAACATGCTTGGGAAGACGGGGCAAGCTGATCCAAGTGCTTTGATTCCTGCCACCCATCTGGGACCATGATGAAGTTTCTGGCTGCTGGCTTTGACCTAACCCCGCCCCAGCTATTGGGGCCATGTGGCGAGTGAACCAGTTGCTGGAAGATCTTTTTCTCTGTCTGCCTCTCAGTCTGTCACACTGCCTTTTCAAATAAAGTACATCTTTTTAAAATGACTTTGGTTCACGTGACTGTGTAATCAGTCCAGCGAAGAACCTTTGTGTGGCTGCTGTAGACTTCTGGTACAGATAGAGGTGTGACGGCGTCAGAGCTGGGGTTGCTGGCCGTCTGGTGCTGTGATCGTGTCTTCCTTGGTGGTGCCCAGCAGGTGTTCTGCCCTGGGCCAGGCTGAGGGTTCTGTAGGCGGGGCTGTCCATATCCTTTGGCTCTGCCCTTTGGAGCAGCCGTTCTCCTGCCTCCACCAGCGCTATGGTGTGTAAGCTCCAGCGGGGTTCTCACACATACACCATGTAGTTGTTCACACAGAGCGCCGGCCACCTGCTCCCTACTGCTGTGATGATGTGAGGATTACAGCAAGGAACAGTCTCTTCCCTTTAAGGGAGAGATGGACTATAACCAAGTAGCGTTTTCTGTCTGTTGTAAATAAATCAGTCCTGGGAGACTCGGTTGGGAAAGTAAAGCAGGAAAAGGAGCTAGAGAGGCCGAGATGGAGATGTGGCTCCACTGTTGTTTATAGATAGGCCAGGTGAGGTTAGTCCAGAAGCTGGAAGGAGATGAGTGTGCAGGTCCTGTTGCTGTCAGGGAAGAGTGGTGGACGAGAGCAGAGGGCCTGGGTGGGAGTTTGCTCCTGGAGCACAGTGGAATGGGAGGAGTCAGGGCAGTGATGGGTCAGCTTGGTCACTGAGCTTCTGAGAAGGACTAAGAAAAGGAGCTGTGGGAACCGTTGCAGGGAAACTGTCAGTGCCCTACCCTAGCTTGTGTGTGCTTCTCAGCTGCTTCTATAAACAGCTGCTTTAAAGCCATTTGAAGACGTTTGGCTCTGTCTTGCTTATCTCCAACTCTGGCAAGAAGTCAGGCAAAGGCACAAGTAGGGTCGATTCTGAATGCAACGGTTGAGGAACCTGAGACCCTGGCAAAGGTCTGGGGACATGGTAGTCCAGTCAAGTGACCTTTAAAAGAGTCTGGGTCCTCGCTTTCCATCCTGCTGTTCGGTGAGCTGGCTTCAGTTCCTTCTCTGATGGTAATGGCCAGTAAAAGCTTTGTGAATCCAAGGTTGGCCAACAGTGAGCCAAGTGAGCCTTAAAGCTGTCAGGACTCCCCTCCCCTCTCCTTTCCCTTCCCCTCCCCTCCCCTCCCCTTCCTTCCCTTTCCTTTTTTCTTTTTTCAGATTTTCTAGCTTATCTTTTTTTCTTTTTAAGATTTATTTATTTTCATTGGAAAGTCAGATATAGAGAGAAGAGGAGAGACAGAGATCTTCCAGCTAGAGCTGAGCCAATCCAAAGCCAGGAGCCCAGAGCCTGGAGCCTCTTCCGGGTCTCCCACGTGGGTGCAGGATCATAAGGCTTTCCCAGGCCACAGGCAGGGAGCTGGAGGGAAGCAGGGCTGTCAGGATTAGAACTGGTGCCCATATGGGATCCCGGCACATGTAAGGTGAGGACTGCTCCCCATTGTCCCCTGTGTTTTACAGTAATAAAGTCAATGCTTCAGCAATAGTCTGATCTCGAGCATTCTGCTCTTGTCTGTGCCCTGACACTGTAGGTGTAAGCAAGGTAGAGGTGGCAGTGTTTTGTTGTCTGGGTGTATTTATCAGTTTATTGGGGGCCTGTTCTTATTTGGGAGTAGACATGCCCACTGCAGATCTCCTTTGATTCCTGCTGCTCTGGCCCCCCATTACGTCATTTGTTTGTGAGGTTACGAGTGTGGATCTGTTTACCTTTATATCTTTTCTTTATTTTTTTTGAAAAGATTTATTCACTTCATTACAGCCAGATATACACAGAGGAGGAGAGACAGAGAGGAAGATCTTCCGTCCGATGATTCACTCCCCAAGTGAGCCACAGCGGGCCGATGTGCGCCAATCCGGAGCCGGGAACCTGGAACCTCTTCCGGGTGTCCCACACGGGTGCACCACACGGGTGCAGGGGCCCAAGGCTTTGGGCCGTCCTCCACTGCTTTCCCAGGCCACAAGCAGGGAGCTGGATGGGAAGTGGAGCTGCCGGGACCAGAACCGGCGCCCACATGGGATCCCGGGGCTCTCAAGGCGAGGACTTTAGCCGCTAGGCCACGGCGCCGGGCCCACCTTTATATCTTTTCATTTCTAGTTTGGATGACAGTTCCAGCAGAGAGACCTTGTGATGTTTGTCTTGGGGTTGGCTTGTTTCACTGATAGGACAGAGTCTGGAAGAACAGTTTCTGCTGTCATGGTTTAAATACAGCTCTTTGTATGTGGGAATTGAGGTGGACATTTGAGAGGGGAGGGGTGCGTTGTAGCTGGCTGCTGCCTAGGGATTCCAGTGAGAAGTGTGCCCAGGTTGTGCCCAGGTTGTTGGTGGCTGCAGTGAAGCTGCCAGCGCTGTCCTCGTAGTGTCAGTGGGGACAGGCCCGTGCAGCCATCGGGCTTCCTCATGGATGAAAGGAAATTGTTTTTTCCACATTCTCACCCCAACCCCCAGCAAAAATTGCTGTTTTTCATTGCCAGTAATAATTCAACTCCTATTTTAACCTTTGAATTTGGGAGGGCTCATTCATTGTCTAATAGTGATGTGTGCTAGTTTTAACTTATTTAAATTTACACACACCCTGAGTGTTCCTCCTCTGCTCTGAGCCCATTGCTCCGCTCGCTTGCCTGTCTGTGGGTAGGATATGGAATAAAAGGAGACAGGATTCAAACGTCTGAATTGTCTTACACCTGTAATATCCCAACTTTATTTTGTTTGTATGAGGAGACCCATGTCTAATGTTTTTCTTTTCTTCCATTTCCAGGAGGGCTGCTGGCCCGCTGCTGTACTGCTGAACAGTATGCAGTCCTTCCGGGAGCAAAGCAGTTACCACGGAAACCAGCAGAGCTACCCACAGGAGGTACACGGCTCGTCCCGGATAGAAGAGTTCAGTCCTCGCCAGGCCCAGATGTTCCAGAATTTTGGAGGTGCAGGTGGTGGTAGTAGTGGCAGTGGCAGTGGTGGTGGCCGTCGAGGAACAGCAGCAGCTGCTGCCGCAATGGCTAGTGAGACCTCTGGCCATCAAGGCTACCAGGGCTTTAGGAAAGAAGCTGGCGAGTTTTACTACATGGCAGGCAACAAAGAGCCTGTGGCAACGGGAACCCCGCAGCCGCCTCAGCGAAGGCCTTCTGGGCCTGTGCAGAGCTACGGTCCGCCCCAGGGGAGCAGCTTTGGCAACCAGTATGGGAGCGAGGGTCATGTGGGCCAGTTTCAAGCCCAGCACTCCGCCCTTGGTGGTGTGTCTCATTATCAGCAGGATTACACAGGGCCGTTTTCTCCAGGGAGTGCTCAGTACCAGCAGCAGGCTTCCAGCCAGCAGCAGCAGCAGCAACAGCAGCAGCAGCAGCAAGTACAGCAGTTGAGACAGCAGCTTTACCAGTCGCATCAGCCTCTGCCTCAAGCCTCCGGCCAGCCGCCGTCCAACTCATCCCACCTGCAGCCCATGCAGCGGCCCTCCACTCTGCCGTCCTCTGCTGCTGGTTACCAGTTAAGAGTGGGTCAGTTTGGCCAGCACTACCAGTCCTCTGTCTCCTCCACCTCCTCCTCCTCCTTTCCTTCACCGCAGCGTTTCAGCCAGTCTGGACAGAGCTATGATGGCAGTTACAGTGTGAATGCTGGGTCTCAGTACGAAGGACATAATGTGGGGTCTAATGCACAGGCTTATGGAACACAGTCAAATTACAGCTATCAGCCTCAATCCATGAAAAATTTTGAACAGACCAAGATTCCACCAGGGGCCCAGCAGGGGCAGCAGCAGCAGCAGCAGCAGCAACAGCAGCAGCAGCAGCAGCAACAGCAGCAGCAGCAACAGCAGCAGCAGCAGCACCCAGCTCAGCATGTGATGCAGTACACCAACACTGCCGCCAAGCTGCCTCTACAAAGCCAGGTGGGGCAGTATAGCCAGCCTGAGGTTCCTGTGAGGTCCCCCATGCAGTTCCACCAGAACTTCAGCCCTATTTCCAACCCTTCTCCAGCTGCCTCGGTGGTCCAGTCTCCAAGCTGCAGCTCTACCCCATCACCTCTCATGCAGAGCGGAGAGAATCTCCAGTGTGGGCAAGGCAGTGTGCCCATGGGTTCCAGAAACAGAATTCTACAGTTAATGCCTCAGCTCAGTCCAACCCCATCCATGATGCCCAGTCCCAATTCTCATGCTGCAGGCCTGAAAGGGTTTGGCCTGGAAGGTGTCCCGGAAAAACGCCTCACAGACCCAGGGCTGAGTAGTCTGAGTGCTCTGAGTACTCAAGTGGCCAATCTTCCTAACACTGTCCAGCACATGTTGCTCTCAGATGCCCTGACTCCTCAGAAGAAGACTTCCAAGAGGCCCTCCTCGTCTTCTAAGAAAGCAGATAGTTGCGCGAATTCTGAGGGCTCCTCACAGCCTGAAGAACAGTTGAAGTCTCCGTTAGCGGAGTCATTGGATGGAGGCTGTTCCAGCAGCTCAGAAGATCAAGGCGAGAGAGTGAGGCAGCTGAGCGGCCAGAGCACCAGTTCTGACACCACTTACAAGGGAGGCACCTCGGAGAAGGCCGGTGCCTCCCCTGCACAGGGGGCTCAAAGTGAAGCCCCCAGACTCAGTGCCAGTCCTGCAGCCAGAGACGAGGCCACCTCACCGGGTGCCAAGGACAATGCTGTGTCCTCTGAGGGGAACCCAAAAGTCAATGAGAAGACAGTTGGGGTAATTGTCTCCCGGGAAACCATGACAAGTCGAGTCGAAAAGCCTGGTGGACAAGAGAAAGGCTGCTCCCAGGAGGATGATCCCGCAGGCACGCAGAGGCCTCCAAGCAATGGTGGGGCCAAGGAAGGCAGCCTCGCCCCTCTCCCGCAGCCAGATCCTCCAGGAGGCGGGAGCAAAGGGAGCAAGAATGGAGACAGCAGCTCCAACCACAATGGAGAAGGCAGTGTCCAGGCTGGCCACACTGCAGTGGGGCCTGCATTTACAAGCAGGACTGAGCCTAGCAAGTCTCCTGGAAGTGTACGCTACAGTTACAAAGACAGTTTTGGGTCTGCCGTGCCACGAAACGTCAGCAGCTTCCCTCAATATCCTACAGGGCAAGAAAAGGGAGATTTCACTGGCCACGGGGAGCGGAAGGGTAGAAATGAGAAGTTCCCTAGCCTTCTGCAGGAAGTCCTGCAGGGTTATCACCACCACCCGGACAGGAGATACTCTAGGAGTGCTCAGGAGCACCAGGGGATGGCTGCTGGGCTGGAAGGAGCCTCGCGGCCCAATGTCTTAGTCAGTCAGACCAATGAATTAGCTAGCAGGGGTCTTCTGAACAAAAGCATTGGATCCCTATTAGAAAATCCCCACTGGGGCCCCTGGGAAAGGAAATCTGGCAGCACAGCTCCCGAACTGAAGCAGATCAATTTGGCTGACTATCCAATTCCCAGGAAGTTTGAAATAGAGCCTCAGTCGTCAGCTCATGAGCCCGGGGGCTCGCTCTCTGAAAGAAGATCAGTGATCTGTGACATTTCTCCACTAAGACAGATTGTCAGGGACCCGGGGGCTCACTCCCTGGGACACATGGGTGCCGACACCAGAATCGGGAGAAATGAACGTCTGAACCCAAACTTAAGTCAGTCCGTCATTCTTCCAGGTGGGTTGGTGTCCATGGAAGCAAAGCTGAAATCCCAGAGTGGGCAGATAAAAGAAGAAGACTTTGAACAATCCAAATCCCAAGCTAGTTTCAACAACAAGAAGTCTGGAGACCACTGCCATCCTAGCAGCCTCAAGCATGAGTCTTTCCGTGGGAATGCCAGCCCAGGGGCAGCGGCCCATGATTCCCTTTCAGACTACTGCCCGCAGGACAGCAGGCCCACACCAATGCGCCGGGTCCCCGGCAGGGCTGGTGGCCGGGAAAGCATGAGGGGTCGGTCTCCTTCTCAGTATCATGACTTTGCAGAAAAACTGAAGATGTCTCCTGGGCGAAGCAGAGGTCCCGGGGGAGACCCTCATCACATGGGCCCACACATGGCCTTCTCAGAGCGGGCCAACAGGAGTTCTCTGCATGCTCCGTTTGCTCCCAATTCAGAAAGCCTGGCCTCTGCCTATCACGTCAACACTCGGGCCCACGCCTACGGAGAGCCCGGGGGGGGTCTGAACTCGCAGCTCCATTACAAGAGGCAAATGTACCAGCAGCAACAGGAGGAGTACAAGGACTGGAGCAGCAGCTCTGCTCAGGGCGTGATTGCTGCAGCCCAGCATCGGCAAGAGGGCCCGCGCAAGAGCCCGAGGCAGCAGCAGTTCCTTGACCGGGTGCGGAGCCCTCTGAAAAACGACAAGGATGGCATGATGTACGGCCCCCCCGTAGGCACTTACCACGACACCGGCGCCCAGGAGGCCGGACGCTGCCTCCTGGCTGGGGATGGTCTGCCCAACAAGGGCCTGGACTTGAAGCACGGTTCCCAGAAGTTACAGCAAGAGTCTTGCTGGGATCTTTCTCGGCAGACCTCTCCAGCCAAAAGCAGTGGTCCTCCAGGATTGTCCAACCAAAAACGGTATGGGCCGCCTCATGAGACTGATGGGCACGGACTGGCTGAATCTGCCCAGCCATCCAAACCTGGCAACATGATGCTACGGCTTCCAGGTCAGGAGGATCATTCCTCCCAAAACCCCTTAATTATGAGAAGACGGGTCCGTTCCTTTATCTCTCCCATTCCCAGTAAGAGACAGTCCCAAGACGTAAGGAATAGTGGCGCTGAAGATAAAGGGCGCCTCCTTCACCCCCCAAGAGAAGGTGCTGACAAGGCATTCAATTCCTACGCCCATCTTCCCCATAGCCAGGACATCAAGTCCATCCCCAAGAGAGATTCCAAGGACCTTCCGAGTCCAGAGAATAGGAACTGCCCTGCCGTTACCCTCACAAGCCCTGCCAAAACCAAAATATTGCCCCCGCGGAAAGGCCGGGGGTTGAAATTGGAAGCTATTGTTCAGAAGATCACGTCCCCCAACATTCGGAGGAGTGCGTCCTCCAACAGTGCCGAGGCCGGGGGCGATGCAGTCACACTCGATGACATCCTGTCCCTGAAGAGCGGGCCCTCCGAAGGCGGGAGTGTGGCCATCCCGGACGCTGAGCTGGAGAAGAGGAAAGGCGAGGTGGTGTCTGAGCTGGTGAGCCCAGCACACCAGGACCTGAGCGTCGAGAAGCCTCTGGCACGGGCTGCAGAAGACTGGCGTGGCAGTGGTGACGACAAAGTGAAGACAGAGACACGGCCCGAGACAGTTCCTGCTGGGAAAGAAGCCCCTGGTGCCATGACCTCCGTGACCTCACAGAAGCCTGGGAGTAACCAAGGGAGACCAGAGGCTCCCCTGGGTGGATCTGCACCTTTAATCTTTGCTGACTCTAAGAATGTACCCCCAGGGGGCATCCTGGCCCCTGAGACAAACCCCAAGGCAGAAGAGAAAGAGAATGAGGCAATGATCTCCCCCAAACAGGAGAGCTTCCCTCCAAAGGGATACTTCCCTTCGGGAAAAAAGAAGGGGCGACCCATTGGTAGTGTGAACAAGCAGAAGAAGCAGCCGCCGCCGCTGCCTCCGCCTCCGCCGCCGGTCCCAGAGGGTGCTGCGGATGGAGAGCCAAAGCCAAAAAAGCAGCGGCAGCGGCGGGAGAGGAGGAAGCCCGGGGCCCAGCCCCGGAAGCGCAAGACCAAGCAGGCCGTGCCCATCGTGGAGCCCCAGGAACCCGAGATCAAACTCAAGTATGCCACCCAGCCGCTGGACAAAACCGATGCCAAGAACAAGTCCTTCTTCCCTTATATCCACGTTGTGAATAAGTGTGAGCTCGGAGCTGTTTGTACAATCATCAATGCTGAGGAAGAGGAGCAAACCAAATTGGTGAGGGGTCGCAAGGGCCAGAGGTCACTGACCCCGCCACCCAGCAGCACTGAGAGCAAGGTGCTCCCAGCCTCTTCCTTCATGTTGCAGGGGCCTGTTGTGACAGAGTCTGCTGTGATGGGGCACCTGGTGTGCTGTCTTTGTGGGAAGTGGGCCAGTTACCGGAACATGGGTGACCTCTTTGGACCTTTTTACCCACAAGATTATGCAGCCACTCTCCCGAAGAATCCGCCCCCTAAGAGGGCCGCGGAAATGCAGAGCAAAGTGAAGGTACGGCACAAAAGCGCCTCGAATGGCTCCAAGACGGACACGGAGGAGGAGGAGGAGCAGCAGAAGGAGCAGAGGAGCCTGGCTGCGCACCCCAGGTTTAAGCGGCGCCACCGCTCGGAGGACTGTGGCGGGGGCCCTCGCTCTCTGTCCCGGGGGCTTCCTTGTAAAAAGGCTGCTGCAGAGGGCAGCAGCGAAAAGACTGTTTTGGACTCAAAGCCCTCCGTGCCCACCACTTCGGAAGGTGGCCCCGAGCTGGAGTTACAAATCCCTGAACTACCTCTTGACAGCAATGAATTCTGGGTCCACGAGGGTTGTATTCTCTGGGCAAATGGCATCTACCTGGTCTGCGGCAGGCTCTACGGCCTGCAGGAAGCGCTGGAAATAGCCAGAGAGATGGTGAGTGGACAGCCGCCCGCTTCACTGGCGGCCTTGCTGCCTTGTTTTCGTTGTTTCTTGCACCTTGCTCTGTGTACTGCAGTATCTGACAGTTATTTCTCAATATTTAAGCATACCTCCTTTCTCCCTGCCCCCCCCATCAGCCCCAGGCCCAAATGATAGACAAAATTGAAGGAGCTGATTTGGGAGATTCATTTAGTTGTTTTTGTTTTACTTTTTAAGAATGTATTTATGTGTTTGAAAGAGTGACAGAGTAACTGCTGCCTCCCCGGGGACGTTAGCAGGAAGCCGTCTCTGATGGGGCAGTGGTCGCGACCCCAGCTAGGCAGCTGCAGTGTGGCGGGAGCAGTGTCATGGGTTGCTGTCTGGTGACGGCCCTCCGGGTTCTTCAGCTTTACTTGATGGTGACGCGCAACTGTCCATCTCAGAGTCGCTTGAGGACAGCGCCCCCTGCTCCGCTCCCAAGAGACTGTCACTTTGTACAGTTTCAGCTTTCGAAAATGATTTCCTCTGACGGGTCCTTCTGTTTCTGAATAATGGGCTTTAGCTGCTTTCTGTGTTATTTTTAATCATTTTTCAGTATCTTACAATACTTTTGAAAATATGCCACAATTAAATTCATTTCTAGGTGGTTGATTGATTTATTTGGAAGGCAGAGTTGGGGGTGTGGACAGGGCAAAAAGAGATCTTCTGTCTGATGATTCACTCCCCAAGTGGCCACAGTTGCCGGAGCTGAGCCTGTCCAGTTCCAGGAACTTCTGCTGGTTCTCCCCATGTAGGTACAGGGGTCCAAGCACTTGGAACATCTGCTACTGGTTTTCTAGGCTCTTTATCAGGAAGCTGGATCAGAAGTGGGGCAGCTGGGACTTGAACCAGTGTCCATATGGGATGCTGGTGTGGGGGGCTGCATCTTTACCTACTATGCCACAGCACTGGCCCCAGTTATATTTACTTCTAAAGTATTTCATTTCTCTAGTAGTACTGATTTATGTTTTCACATTTAATTTTCTGGAGCCAAGTGGCAAAGGATGACCCAAAGCCTTGGGACCCTGTACTCACATAAGAGACCTGGAAGAAGCTCCTGGCTTTGGATTGGCTCAGCTTTTTGTCTTTACTTCTCTCTGTAAATCTGCCTTTCCAATAAAAATAAATAAATATTTAAAAATACAAACAGAAGCCAGGTTCTTCTTCAGGGACTACTATAACCATGGCAGACCCCAGCACATGGGCCATCTTCTGCTTTCCCAGGCTGTTAGCAGGGAGTAGTGTTGGAAGTGGAGCAGCCAGGACTTGAACTGGCTATACATATGGGATGTATATGGGATACATCACAGGCAGTGGCTTGATGTGCTGCTCTGAAGTGCTGGCCCCTGGGTCTGTTTATTATTACTCTTCCCACTGAATGCTCTGTTGGCTGAATCCCAGGTCTGCCTGTGTCTTTGATCTAAAGGAGTGTGTCATCCTTTCCTCGTCCCCTGAGAGGAGGGCACGTGGGGAGGGGTCAGGATGGTGAGGTCTTAGCTGGGTGCATGTGTCCTCATACCACCCTGATGCTGTTTCTTTTTTCTCCCAATTTGATTGGCAGAAGTCCCGCTCTTGGGCCAAGATGAAGCCCAGGGCCAGGAACTCGAGTCTACCCTGCAGGGTTGTGTGGTAAATGAACAGGATGTCAGGTTTGTAGGGATCCAGCTGCTGGGGCCACTGCCTACCGTGTCCTCGGTGTACATGAACAGGGCGCTCTGTCTGGGAGCAGAGGCAGAGAACCGAGACCTAGAGACTCTGGTTACGGGAGGTGGCTGTCAGTTGGGGTTGAAGCACCATGCCAGACACCCCTGCCACTTTTTGCTTCACCAGGGGTTGTCTGGATATGGAGTCCTAGATTTGAAGGAATTAAATTCTCTGGTTTGAAGTCATTGTTGCTGATCTGTTCCCTGGCTTCCAGGCTTATGTTGAGAGGACTGGAACCTTCTGATCTTCAAGCCTCTGTCTGCTTTGGGTTTTGGTTTTATTTTGTTTTTTCAGAGTTTGGAAATCTTCTCTTTTCCCTAAGATTCTAAGATCTTGGGGCTGGTGTGGTGGCGTAGCAAGCTAATCTTCCACCTGTGGCACTGGCATGCCATATGGGATGGGAGTCCTGGCTGCTCTACTTCCCCTCATGTTCCCTGCTTGTGATCTGGGAAAGCAGCGGAGGATGATCCAAGGCCTTGGGCCCCTGTCCCCATATGGGAAGCAGATGGAACTCATGGGTCCCAGCATCAGACTGGCTCACCTCTGGCCATTGCGGCCGTTTGGAAAGTGAACCAGTGGATGGAAGACCTTTCTGTTGGTTCTTGTTTCTGTAATTCTGCTTTTTCAATTAAAAAAAGAAAGTAGAGTGGAGGTTGAGGGAGAGTGTGGAATCACCTTCCACCTGTTGGTTCACCGCTCAGATGTCTAACAGCCAGGCTGAAGCTAGAATTCAGGAACTCCATCTTGGTCTCCCATGAGGATGGCAGTGCCCCAAGACTAGCACCATCCTCTGCTGCTTTGCCAGGGTGTAAGCAGGGGACGACAAGGAGCAGAGCGTCCAGGACTTGAACGGGCAACCCAGTGTGAGCCACTTGCAGAGCCACGGGCAGCTTGTCCTGCGGCACCTTGACACTGGCCTCGTTTTGAAGCGTTGCATAAACCAGTTTATGTGGTGTTTTGAATTCTTGTGTCACATTTCCTATTTCCTCTTGTTAGAGTTTCTACAGATATCTGGTCATCTTGGTCATCCATTTTACAGTTTTAGGAAAGGTAGGCTTTCAGAAACATGATTTGAAACCCTGTGTAACAATGAGATTGAGTTGGGCCCGGTGGCGTGGCCTAGCGGCTAAAGTCCTCGCCTTGGACGCCCCGGGATCCCATATGGGCGCCGGTTCTAATCCCGGCAGCTCCACTTCCCATCCAGCCCCCTGCTTGTGGCCTGGGAGGGCAATTGAGGACGGCCCAAAGCTTTGGGACACTGCACCCACATGGGAGACCCGGAAGAGGTTCCTGGTTCCCGGCATTGGATCGGCACAGCACCAGCCCGTTGCGGCTCACTTGGGGAGTGAATCATCGGACGGAAGATCTTCCTCTCTGTCTCTCCTCCTCTCTCTGTATATCTGACTTTGTAATAAAAATAAATAAATCTTTTCAAAAAAAACCTATGAGATTGAGTTGTACACCAGTCACATCTGTAGGTCGTTTAAGTTTTCGTAAGCGAAAATTTTGCCATTTCTTACCTAGATGTGTACAATTTGGCTGACAGCATCTCCAAAGCCCAATGCGGAAGGGAATATGAAGATGGTGGGATCTGGGCATGGTCCCCTCATTGCAGTGTGCAAACCTTTAGCTTTTCGCACCTGTGTTAAGTAAGCCCATACCCCTCTTGGGGGAACTGTTGCCTGGCTAAATTGGGGGTTTGACTAGGGATCTGATTCCTCCACCAACCTGGGGCTTTGTCTCCAAGGTGCGTGCGTGCAGGGCAGACCGTGTGTGGCTCCTTGGGGCCTCATCTCCGAGGTGTGTGCGTGCGGGGCAGGCTCTATGTGTGGCTCCTTGGGGCTCCATCTCCGAGGTGTGTGCGTGCAGGGCAGGCTCTGTGTGTGGCTCCTCCTTTCACTGCTGAGTCACTCCTTGTCCATCTTGTCTGGCTCCAGCTCCTCTCCCATTCTGCATGTCCTCATGGGTTTTGTCCGACAGGTTCATCTTTTTTCTTTTGGTGGGAAGTGAAGAGATGCTATAATGTGTGTTCAGTTTACCAAAATTAGATGAGAATATTTACATAATTTATGTTTAAAGCTGACTATACCTGACAGATGCATAAATGACTTTCAATCATAGTTCAGGATTTTATCAGACAAAAACACAGTATTCTCGGACATTTAATGTATAGTCTCCTTCCCCTATACCTTCCTCCACAACGCTGCATCATTGCATTATCACTAGAATTTACGACTGTGTCTGGCACAAAGGGAGAACTCGTAGCATATTTGGGGCAGCTTTGGCTTAGTAGTTAAGATGCTGATTAGTATACCTGTGTTCCATATGGAATACTTTAAAAAAGATTCTTTTTAGTGTATTTGAAAGGCAGAATGACATAGAGGGAGACATAGAGAAAGAAAGAGACCTCCCATCATCAGGTTCGTTCCCCAGGTGAACGTGACAGCCAGGACGGGCCGTGCTCAAGCTAAGAGCTGGGAATTCCCTTGGTTCTGCCATATGGGTGCCAAGGGTGCAGGTACTTAAGCCATCTCACTCCTTTCTTAGGCACATTAGCAGGAAGATGAGTTGAAAGTGGAGTAGCCAAAATCTAACTGGTGTTTTAATACAGGATGGTGGCATTGCCAACCCTCAAAATTAGAACATTCTAATTCTTTCCTTTGGACTTCCCTACCCTCATTATTAACATCTGTTTGTTTGAAGAGTTACTTCCCCATGGCATTTGGACAATAGTGTTTTAAAATGTAAAGAACCTAAAGGAAGTTAATAGTTAAGATCCTAAAGCATAAAATCCTGTAAGTAATGAAATTACAGCACTCATAGTAATCCATTCATTATTATTATTTTTTTTAAGATTTATTTTTATTACAAAGTCAGATGTACAGAGAGAGGGGGAGAGACAGAGAGAAAGATCTTCCGTCCGATGATTCACTCCCCAAGTGAGCCGCAACGGGCCGGTGCTGTGCCGATCCAATGCCGGGAACCAGGAACCTTTTCCAGGTCTCCCACGTGGGTGCAGGGTCCCACAGCTTTGGGCCGTCCTCAATTGCCCTCCCAGGCCACAAGCAGGGAGCTGGATGGGAAGTGGAGCTGCCGGGATTAGAACCGACGCCCATATGGGATCCCGGGGCGTTCAAGGTAAGGACTTTAGCCGCTAGGCCACGCCACCGGGCCCATAATCCATTCATTATTATCTTGCCCAAGTTGATGGCCAGCTGTGTGCTTTGGTCTGAAAGTTACAGCACTTGGTGGGTTTGTTTGTTTTATTTGCTGCTTTAGTGTGTATTATATGACCATCTGTCAGTGTTTCTTTTACTTACTTATTTTTGAAAGGCAGAGAGAAGCAGAGATCTTCCATCAGAGGCTTCGTCGCTCAGTGCCTGTGGCAGCCAGGCCAGAGCGCCGTTGGTGCGGCCACATATGTAGCAGAGCACTAAGGGACTTTGTTCTCCGTCTTGTCTTTTGAATGAAGCCCTAAACTAATAATGGTAATAGTACTACTGTTACTAATAGACCTAGTCAGGAATGGCTTCAGAAAATGGCTGTTCCACTATTTGACAGATTTGGTCTCAAAATAAAATCTGGAATGTTGTAATTAGAACAAATGAACTGAATACAGTAAATCATTCTCTTTTTGCTTGAAAGGCAGAAAGAAACAGTGAGAAAGAGATTTTCCCCATCGGCTCACTACCCACGCACCACACAGTGGCCAGGCGTGACCAGGCTGACCTGGGACGCCCATGTGGGCAGCAGGGACCCAGGGACTTGAGCCATTACTTGATGTCTCCCCAGATACACCTTTGTAGGAAGCTGGGTCTGAGCAGGGTGATCGGGGCTTGATCTCGGAGCCTGTGTCATTGTGCCACAGTGCCAGAGGGCCACAGGGCCACAGTGCCCCAGTGCCACAGTGCCCCAGCATGTCACGCCCTTCCCCAGCATTTTTCTTTCTTTCTTTTTTTTTTTTTTTTAAGATTTATGTATTTGGATTGCAAAGTTAGATATACAGAGAGGAGCAGATACAGAGAGGAAGATCCGTCCAATGATTCACTTCCCCAAGCTGCCACAACAGCCGGTGCTGAGCCGATCCAAAGCCAAGAGTCAGAAGCCAGGAGCTTCCTCCAGCTCTCCCACACAGGTGCAGGGTCCCAAGGCTTTGCGCCATCCTCCACTGCTTTCCCAGGCCACAAGCAGGGAGCTGGATGGGAAGCAGGGCTGCTGGGATTAGAAACAGTGCCCATATGGGATCCTGGTACATTCAAGGCAAGGACTTTAGCCACTAGGCTGCAGTGCTGGGCTCTCCCCTGCGTTTTTCAATGACTGGATGCTTAAAATAACGTAGGATATCAGCATTGAAAGTGTTTTTCATTTTCTTAAATGCTGGTTGCAATTTTAACTTTCAAACATGCTTCAAATTCTATCCTGTAAGGACTGAAACACTGGAATGACTCACTTAATGACAGAAGGTATGAGCATGGGTGTTTCCGACCCTGCACTGCTTCCATATGTTGAAGGCTTGAAGTGCAGCGCCTTGGGCTCCACCATGCTTCCCCTAGTGGCTTTGAGATCGGTTCAGGATGCTGAGAGTTGGCCCCTCTCAAATGGTGGTCCAGCTCTAAGCACATTTCCTTAGAGCATACCACTGGGCCTTAAAGGTTTTTGTTTTTTTAACATTCCTCAAAGTTTTTCTTTCTTTAAAAAGGCGTTTTATTTATTTATTTGGAAGACTAAATGACAGATCTCCTACCCAACTGGTTTACCCCCCAAATGCCTGGCACAATCAGGGGTAGACCAGGCAAAGCCAGGAGCATGCTCAATGTAGTTCATTACTATTGACTTTTAAGATAGTATAGATTTATTTTTATTGAAAAGGCAGAGTTACAGAGAGGATAGAGAAAGATTTTCCATCGCTGATTCACTCCCCAAATGGCTGCAACTGCCAGAGCTGAGCCGATCTAAAGCCAGGAGCCAGGAACTTCTTCTGTGTTTACCATGTGAGTGCAGGCATTCCAAGACTTTGGGCCGTCCTCTACTGCTTTCCTAGGCCTCAAGCAGGGAGCTGGAAGGGAAGTGGAGTTGCCAGGACAGAAACTGGAATCCATATGGGATCCCGACGCATGCAGGACAAGAATTTAGTCATTATGCTATCACACTGGTCCCCTCAGTGAATTTTTAAAATTGTATGTATGAGAAATATGTAAAACAGGATTGCAAGGCAAAGGATTAGCCAATTAAGCTATCTTTCTGGGCTCATACTGTTTGCTCTTCCAACCTTTATACCATTCTGGCTACGAAATCCTGTTACATTTACTCATCAGGTTTTTATTTCCTTTTGTTAATGCATTCAAGAGCAAATCAAGGAGTGGGCATTGTGACATGGTGGGTTCCACTGGCCCTGGATTCCTGCAGCCCATGTTAGGCTGCCGGGGTTGAGTTCCAGCTGCTGCCGTTGCTGGTTGAGCCTCTGCTGACATGCTGGGGAGGCAGCTCGGCAGCACAAGGGCTTGAATTCCTGCCGCTCGCGGAACCTCAGCCTGGCCCAGCACTAGCCAGCCGTGTGGCTATTGAGGAGTGAACCAGCAAATGGAAGATGCTTTTCTCTGTTGCTCTGCCTTTAAAATAAACTTTAAAAGAAAAATTAATATCACACTGACTTCTGATGTGATAGGTGATGTTTCAGTTTTTCAGGGTTGTTTTGATATTTTTTTTCTGGGAATTCAACAGATGCTTTCAGTCAATTATGGTCTTGCTTAATGAGCATGTTCTCAGTCCTCTTGCAAGATGAGCCATGTCTGTTTCATTAAAGACCTATTTTGACCCGTGTATTTCTCAGGTGTCTTGGAAAACAACAAAATAACAGGAAGTTCCCGAGAGACACTGTTTCCCCTAAATTACACCACCCTGAAAGTTGATGGAAACTAGAACATGCTTCCATGAAGAAAGAGCTTCCACTGCGCCTCCTTTTCTGAGGATCCGTCGTCTCATCACAGTTCCCTTTCCATCTGTCCTACTTTGACTTTTTTAAAGCTAGCTTGCTTGAGAGACAGATGTAGCTGTTTCATCCGCTCCCATCCAAAGGCCCACAGGAGCCGGGCCGGGCCGGGCCAGCGCAAGGAGCCAAGGATTCGATCCACGACTCCATGTAGGGGGGCAGGAGCCCCAAGGATTGAAGCCGTCACTGGCTGCCTTGCAGGATGTGTGCACTAGCAGGAAGCTGTATCCGAAGCTTGGGGCTTGAACCAGGCAGTGTGATCTGAGGTGCAGGTGTTGCCAACAGCAGTTTAATCACTGCACCAAATGCAGATGCGTACTCTGAATTATCTTTTAATTCCTTTTTCCCCACAAACCTCCAGAAGCTCTCACTTAAATGCTGAAAGCCATAGGAACCTGAAGAGGTCTTGATGGCTGCTGTTAGTGGATGTGTTAGGCAGACAGGCTGTTCTAGAAGTATGAGCTGAGCTAACAGCAGGTGACTGCCAGAGGGCCTAAGGAGGAGCATGGCAGAGAGAGGAGGAAGTTGGGAAGAGGAGAGCAGAGAAGGTGAGCAGCCCCTGTGGGTGGTGGTGGTTTAGGAGGAGACCGGAGTGTTGGGTGAAGGGGGCTGTGGCGGGCAGGGGCTGGTGGCAGCAGGCCCACAGGAGTTGGGGACTGCAGCCATGGTTTGTGTAGGTGGGTCGTATGGTTGCTACTCATTCTGCAGCACAGGGGCCCCTCCTGCTGAGGTATTTCCACATGCAGTTTCATTGTCCTAAGGTACTTGTCCTGATGGTATACCTTGACATGTGTCAAATCATATTTTCATCACAGTTTGAAGTACGTTAAGGAATGTACTGGTCTGTTAGATGGGGAGCAGTAAGTAATTATTATTCAAACTTGTTTTGAAAGTGAAACTTAGCGACCAGCAAGCTAAAGCCTCTAGTTGCAGCATCACTATCTCATTTGGACACCAGTTCATGTCCTGGCTAATCCACTTCCCATCCAGCTCCCTGCTTGTGGCCTGGGAAAGCAGTCGAGGACGACCCAAAGCCTTGGGACCCTGCACCCGCGTGGGAGACCCAGAGGAAGCTCCAGGCTCCTGGCTTTGGATCAGCTCAGCTCCGGCCGCTGTGGCTACTTGGGGAGTGAACCAGCAGACAGAAGATCTTGCTGTGTACTTCTCTCTATGATTCTGCCTTTCCGATAAAAATAAACTTTCTTTAAGTAAACCTTACAGGTGGGCATTTATTTATTTAGCATGGCATTTAAGAGCCTGATTAAGGTATCTGCATGCCATCTAAGTGCCTTGTTCAGTACTTGGCCCTGGCTCCTCACTCCAGCCTCCTACCAACACAAGAAGTTGTTTGAAATGTGCAATTTTTAAAAGAAAAAAAAATATGCATTTTTCAGTAACTTAAAAAAAAAAAGACTTACGGGCCCAGCGTGATAGCATAGTGGTTAAAGTCCTCACCTTGCACGTGCCGGGACCCTGCACCCACGTGGGAGACCTAGAAGAGCTCCTGGCTCCTGGCTTCAGATTGGCACAGCACCAGCCATTGCGATCGCTTGGGGAGTGAACCATTGGACGGAAGATCTTCCTCTCTGTCTCTCCTCTTTGTATATCTGCCTTTCCAATCAAAATAAGTAAGTCCCGTACTTGAGCAGGGTCCCAAGGCTTTGGGCCGTCCTCCACTGCTGTCCCAGGCCACAGGCAGGGAGCTGGGTGGGAGGTGGGACTGCCGGGTCCTGAACTGACACCACATGGGATCTGGTGGATGCAAACTGAGGATTTAGCCACTAGGCTACCATGCCGACCCTTGTTTGTTTTTATTTTATTTTATTTTATTTTATTTGGAAAGGCAGATACACAGAGAGGAAGAGAAACAGAGAGTATATCTGTCTGCTTGGTTCACTCCCCAAATGGCCACAACAGCCAGAGCTGAGCCAAACTGAAGCCAGGAGCCAGGAACTTCCTCCAGGTCTCTTATATGTGTGCGCAGGGTCCCAAGGTTTGGGGCCAAACTCCACTGCTTTCCCAAGCCATAAGCAGGGAGCTGGATGGGAAGTGGAGCAGCTGGGACAAGAACTGTTGCCCATATGAGATCCCAGTGCATGCAAGGCAAGGATTTAGCAACTAGGCTATTGTACCTGGCCCCTCAGTGACTTTCAAAAATCCTACAGCTATGCCCCATGTATTTTTGCACTGATCTTTGAATTCTGTTTTTCATGAACTTTTGGAAGTGTCCTCGAATTTGTTTACAGAATACATCATAAAAGATCAAGCTAAGTTCCTTGCGGTCTATTTCTTGCAGTTTTGTTGTTGTTGTTGTTTTAAAAGATAGGAGGGTAATTGAGGGAGCATCCAGACTTACAGTAAAATGTATAAGGAGTAGGCTGTTGTTTGAAAGTAGTAACATCAGCAAGAATATTGGAAACCAGTCACAACAATGTCTGAGACCTGACAGGAGCACAGTAGCCGTCAGAGTGCAAGGGTCAGAGGCAACGTGCTTCCGCCCCAGGGGCTGTAGGTTCTAGAAGTGCCATGCTGAGCCGCCTCAGTCTTGTGCGGGAAGACTTGTAGGGTTCATAGCACTGGGCACACTTTGTCCCACACAGTTTCTGCCTGAGGACTTCGGGTTTTCTGAGCGATAACAGCTTCCTTTATCTAGTTCTGCTAAAAGAATGGAGACCCCAGTTCAAAGCCAGATCTGCAGGACCCCACAGGCCTTCATCATCTACAAACCATTTTCTCTGCATCTCCCTGCATGCTGGCAAGAAGAGTAAGGGAAAATGCGGTCAGTTGACAGTTGTCCCCAGAGGTCCTGCTGGCCTTTCTGCTCGGCGGGCATGCAGGAGCTGCCTCCTGTCCGGGTGATGTGCACCAGTCATCTCGTCCTGGCTTCACTCAGCATCGACTATGAGAATAAATGAGCTACGTAGAAAATAGAAAACTGCGTGGGGCATTCAGTGGTCGGTGTGGTTGTAAGGGACACAGGTCAGTGGGCTGTGCCTGCCCGCAGTAAGCTTTTGTGAGCTTGCTCTGCAAGCTGAAGCTGCTGCCTCGTCCTGGCCTCGGGGAGTTCATGGGTCCTCTCAGGAGTGTCCACAACTTGTCATCTTTTGGTAGGGAAGTTGTTCCCTTGTGAAATGAGTGATTTCTTATATTCACTCTTCCTGGGAACTCAGATTGGGCTAGGGGCTGGCGGAGAGGGAGGACAGAGCCAAGTGTGCGGTACTTCCTGTGTGTTGTGTCACCACAGGGCGCTTTCAGGAGGAGCAGGCAGGGAGTGACTGTGATTGGCTTTGCCTACTGAGTGGAAGCACGAAAGTTCTTGTCAGTCAGTATATTTTTCACAAGTTATTACTTGAGGCCAAAGTACAGAGCCTACCTAGTAACTGTTGTTTTTCAAGTAACCCTTTTAGACACATCAGCACTATAAGAGAAACCCCAAATAATGTGGAATTCCAGATTGGTGTGATACACGCACAGAATGGTTCAGGCATCTGCCACCCTCTGCCTCCCAAAGAGTCGGTGGCAGAGAATGTGTGGTCTGCTGGGGAGCAGTCAGGAGGGCTGGGAGACAGAAAGCTGTGGCAAGGACTTCAGAGAAGTGACAGATGAGCGTGTCTGGCAAGGCCAAGTGGCAGGCCCCAGGTCACACTGTTTCTAGCTCGGCAGGGGGCAAGGAGCCAGGACTGAGACACCTGTCATGAGGAAGAGCCGCAGTGTGGCGATGGCAGAGGACAGTGTTGGCCCACATGGTTACATTAGTACTCCTATACAGTGTTTTTTAATAAGGGCCAATTTTTATTAAATTTTCAAGTAGATACAAAACTGATAAACTATTACATGTAAGAGAAAATGGAGAGAAAAAGAAAACCACAAGGGTGATATGTTTCTAAACAGTCATAAGCGAATCTTGAGGTGTGCCCTGGCGTGTGTGCTGAGGCCTCCCCTCTGGGTGCAGGGCAGCCCTGGAAGGTGCTGGGGGCTGGGCCCTTTGCGGCCGGGGGAGGATGCGTCAGGAAGGCACAGAGACCTGCTCTACCCAGAGCTCGAGTGGCGCAAAAGAGCTCAGCCCTCCTGGGCTGTTCCTCACGCCCGTCTGGACTGAGGAGCAGCTGCGGCAGGCGCTAGTGCCCACCTAGAACAGTGCTCCCCGGGAACCCCATGTCCTGGCCTCCGGCTCACCCCTGCCAGGCCCCTCGCCAGCGTGTAGCCAGCGCTCTCCGAGAAATGGCTTGCTCCTTCACGGTGACACATGAGGCCACAGTTCTCTGTAAACGAGCCTGACCGGGACTGTGGAACGGGGGGAGACAGCCCTGGTTTGCCCTGCTGGCTGGTAGGGTTCCATGGAAACCTTGGCCTCAGCTCGGCCAGGCTTGTGCAGTGCCTTCTTCACCAGAGCCACACAGCTCCCAGTAACGGGCTCTCTGTCATTGCTGCCCTAGTGTTGCACCTCATCTCATTCTGCCAGGAAAAAAAAGTGACTTCAATTGAAGGTGACTGTACCAGCGAGAGCTTGTTGCTAAGCTCTAGAAGGCTCTGTGTTCACAAATTTCCACGTTAGCTAGAGAATCCCAGAAGATGCCCCTGGTCCCAGTACACGTGAACCGCATAGGCCTGAAAGGGGCTTGGAGAACACCAGCCAGCGCTGTCTGTGCCTTGGCTCTTTAATTTGGCTTGGAAATTTTGAAACCCCTCAGTTGTCAATGCGTTTTCATTTCCACAGTTTTGGTAATGTGGCTAACCCATCCTCTGCTTGCTGCTTCTTTCTAGTGTCGGTCAGGAAAGCGACTTCGCTGACTGAGACATGGTTACATTGGCAGTAGCTTGAATACACCATGACACCCTAGTCTTCCTCATCCGCTCTCCTCCCCCAGTTTTGTTTACTGGGAAAACAGAGCTGTCATGTGCTGGTTCCCTCTCTGAATACCTGTCGGAGTTGGGCTGGCAAAAGCCAGGGCCCTGGAACTCTGTAGGTCTCCCCCATGGGTGGCCACGGGGTGGTGCTTACCAAGAAGCTAGAACTGGGACTTGGGCACTTGGTGTCCCAACCAGTGGATTAACTGCTAGACTGAGCACCTAACTTGTCCTTTTCTTTTTTTTTTTTTTTTTTTAAGATTTATTTACTTTTATTGGAAAGGCAGATATACAGAGAGGAGGAGAGATAGAGAGGAAGATCTTCCATCCGACGGTTCACTCCCGAAGCGGCCACAACGGCTGGAGCTGAGCCAGTTCGAAGCCAGGAGCTAGGAGCCTTTTCCAGGTCTCTTACATGTGTGTGCAGGGTCCCAAGGCTTTGGGCCGTCCTCGACTGCTTTCCCAGACCACAGGCAGGGAGCTGGATGGGAAGCGGGGCTGCCAGAATTAGAACCGGTGCCCATAGGGGATCCTGGTGCATGCAGGAAGAGAACTTTAGCCACTATACTATCGCGCTGGGCCCAATCCTTATCTTTTTGAAGTTCCTGTCTTTGGGACTGTTTATCCCTCTCCAGCACCCCCGACCCCTGCCTTGACAATGTACCATTTGGAAGAATAGCATGGCCTACCCAGTACAGCTTTGGCCTGTGGAAGGTCAGTGGCTCTCTTGGAAAAGACAGGCAGATGCTTGTTAGATGAGCTGGAAGGGGCCTAAATGCTGTACAAGCAGCGGGCGAGGTGGTGCAGTGAGGAAAAATACCCCCAGAGTTGAGTGTTCGGGCATCTTTGAGGTCTGGGTTATAGCATGATCTTGGCACGTCTGAAGTCTTCTTCTGGAGGAGTTTTGGTCTCCAGTTAGAGGAAGGGCCTTCCTCTCCTGTCTCAGGGCTGCTGTAGGACTCGCCTCATGCTGGCCTCCAGGCAGACAGCAAGGGTTCAGGACATCCTTCAGCTCTAGTACCAGCACTGTGAGTCTCCCCTTTCTACCTTCGTGAAGGACCCAAGGGCCCCTTTTTCCTTTTGTTCAAGATACAATTTATTTATTTGAAAGGCAGAATGAGGGAGAGACAGAAAGAGATCTTGCATTGTTGGTTTACTTTGCAAATGGCCCAAACAGCTGGGACTGGGCCAGGCCTAAGTCAGGAGGCTTAATCTCTGTCCAGGTTTTCCTCGGGACTCACAGGGGTCCTTGAACTTGGGCATTTCCTGCTGCTTTACCAGGAGCATGCTGGTCAGGGAGCTGGATTTAAAGCAGAGCAAACGGGACTCACACTGGCATTCTGACAAGGTTGTAGGAATTGTACGTGAAGCATAACCCCCCCTGTGTTGTAACATTGACCCCAAGTGCCTTTTCTTAACATGGGAAAAATCTTGGGGCAAAATATTTAATGTTATCAACATAACTCTAGTTTTTTTTCTGAGGCTGTAATGACTAGAATTTTCTTAATGAAGTATGTACACTTATGGATAAGGTAAAAAGCAGGCTTTTTCCGATAAAAGAAAATCTGACTAGAAAAAAATCCTGTGTGAACTGTCTTGATTTTTTGATAAGCAGTTATGAAAATATGTATCAGTACTATATAACGTGTTGTGTGTAACTATGCAAGAAAAAATGAGTAAATCAAGCATTCTAGTAATCTAAAAGTGGAGAAAGACTGGTTTTATTTTAAATTACAAGTGGGTGCATTGGGGTAGGATTGCTTTATGTTGCCTTGCTCTGCTTCCCTGAATTTGTTATTGCTGCACCGGAAGGGTATAAACCTAAGAGAATTTGGAGAATTAGAGTACTTAAAACCACGGACTGGCCCCATTCACATGTGGGGAACCTTGTTAGAAGGCTGCGTGTTCCCCTTGTTTGTAACATGTTGTGGAGGGAGCGTCGTATGCTGTGTCTGGCTGGGAAGCGTGCTCTGAGCCGGGCAAGGTGAAGCTGGAGAAGCAGCACGTGGTGGTGTGCTGGATCCGCTGGCGCTAAGCCTGCTTCCTCTGTCTCCATGGCCTCTCAGATAAGCCGCGAAGACCCTGTCCTTACAGGGGAGCCTCCATTCAGTGTTCCTTTAAAAATCTAACTGTGGGGGTGAGTGTCTGCTGGTGAGGGATCAGCTCATCAGAGTGCAGGTGCAGATGCCAGCACTTCTGCACCTCTGCTCCTGTCATCCTGGGAGGTAGCAGAGGCTGCGTGCTGGCTGGGGTGCTTTCTCTCTCTCTTTCACTGTCCTTTTTCAAAGGAATCTGTTTTGAGAGTTAAGACAGTGGGGTGGTTAGGTTAGGCAAGTTGTACCCCACCTTGGAGTGCCTGCCCCCCGGGAGGCAGTGGTGGTGTCTCAGACAGTTGGGTTTCTGCCACCCACAAGAAATGACCTATCCCTGTATTGGTTGTTAAGTCTGAGTTCAAAATTTTTTGCTTCCATCAATATCCTTGAATAACAAAAGAATCCATCCCATCCGCCTGCCACCACCTTCCCACCCACTGGAGCTTTTTCCTAACTGGGTAACTGGGTGTTATCCTCATTTTACTGTTGAGGAAATTGACTTAAAGGCATCAGCTAGTCCACACTCATGTCCCTGCTGAGAGACAGGACCAGGGATGGTTGCTTTTGCAGGTGGAGTGCTGCTTCTGCCCCACCCCCATCGTGGTGTCTGCAGACAGCTCCACCAGAAGGGAGCCTGGGGACCTCCTTTATCTCAGCAGCCTCCGTTCCTCTCACTTCATGCTTTGTCTGTTTTCAGACTGCCTACATTTGAAGTAGAAACCAAGAAAGATATCCTGCTGCATACAAGGAAGGCACACACAGTGGGTGTCAGCTGAACTGACTGAACACTTCTTTTCACTTTGTTGTTCTGTCTCTATCTTCTCTCTCTTCTCTCTCCTGTCTTCTGGGTAAAGCAAAATGACAGGAAAAAGTGGTATAGTTGTATTTCTTGTGTATTTGTTATAATTGTATTTGTTTGAAAGGGAGAGGCAGCAAGGAGTTCCCATCCTTGGTTCACTCCCCCGAAGACCGACAGTAGCCAGGGCTGGGCTGAAGCTGGAGCTTCTTCTGGGTCTCCCACGTGGTGACAGTAGCCCAGGCAGTTAGACCACGTCCTGCTGCATTCTCACGCACATTGGCAGGGGGCTGGATCGGTGGTGGGGAAGCAGGGAATCAGTGCCAGTGTTGGAAACCAGCACCTGTATGGGGTGCCGGCATCCCAGGGGGTGGCTCTTCACCTGCGGGACCACGATGCCGGCCTCCAGAGACGGACTGCATGTTTCATTGGGTGGGAAGGAGAGGCTGAATCAACAGTGTTGGTGCAGATTTTTATATCTGAAAGGTAAGAGACTAAAAATTGATCATATAAATGTGGTTTTTGTCTGCTCATTTTGAAGATGGGCACATGACTGTCCTAGGAGGTAGAAGATGGGTCACTAGACCCTAAGTATGCTGTCGGTCCACTGGTGGGCCTCGAACCTGTGTGGGAACTGTGGCCAGGAGCATCCAGCAAGTGCTTCCTGTCTGGCAGCCCTGCCTGTGAAGTGTGGCACATAGCCTGTAGTTCACGGTTTTTAGCTGTGCCCAGTGTGTCTGTCTGGAGGTAGTTTCTTGCTGTGCCCAGTGTGCCTGTCTGGGGGTAGTTTCTGTGCTGTGCCCAGTGTGTCTGTCTGGGGGTAGTTTCTGTGCTGTGCCCAGTGTGCCTGTCTGGGGGTAGTTTTTGTGCTGTGCCCAGTGTGCCTGTCTGGGGGTAGTTTCTCGCTGTTGAACTCCTGATTGTGTTTACTTTGGTTGTGTGCCATCAAAGTAGCAGTTGTTGAGTTCCTTTTCTTTTAATGCAAAATCTTGCATAAACTTTGAAAATGGTTCCCCTCCATCCATGCAGAGGACTGAAGACAGGATATGGATATATATATATATATATATATATATATATATATATATATATATATAGTGAATAGTAGCTAAGCATTGTTGAGGAATTTAGCCCAGAGCGGACCATCCACACACAGAAAGTGAGATTTATGGGGCAGAAGGTGTCTAGACTGACCCAGGACACTCCTTTCTGTTACTGTTTGCTCCAGCTTCCGTGTGTCTTCACTCTTGGATAGTACTGTTCACCCGAGGCTGGAGTATGCCTGAAGGCTGCAGCACACATGGCTGACTGGTGTTTATTCCGGCATTATCATTATGATAATTTATTAAGATGTATATTTATTGAATTGATTTTCTGAAATTGACACTTGTTAGAACACTGTGGGTCATAGAATAACTATTAGTTTGTTCTAAATTGTTTACTTGAGAAGCAGAGACAACTCTCATTCTCTGGTTTGCCCCCTGAGTCCCATAGTGACTGTTCTGGGTCAGGACCCCCTCCCCAGTGGGAGAGCCCATCAACTTGAGCCATCACCACTGCCTCCCAGGGTCTTGGGAGGGAGTTGGAGTCTGGAGTTGAACCAGGCTCATTGATAAGAGGCACGAGCCACCCTAAGTGTCTGAATCGCTCAGCTGAAGATCCATCTTCATGTCGCTCTGTTCCACCAGGGGTACCTCTGGCTGTATTGAGGAAAGTGGACTTGCCAGGGACTAGGTGTTTGTGGCCTTCAGGGTTGGCTGTGAAACCTCAGTGTTGCTGGGCTGTGGCATGGGTCCAAGCGCTGATGCCAGAGCCCTTTCCCCACGTCCTTATGAGAGTAGTGTGTGACAGAATTACAGCCAGTAGTGTGAGCTTTCCTGTGGGCACATGACTAGCTCTAAGAAGCAGCATAGAGGACTGTATATGCATTGTTTTGGCAGTACCTTGGTTTGGCAGTGCCCAGCTGCACCAGGAAAGGTGCTCCTAGGGCCCAAAGGCGTGGCTTGATGGATTTGGCCTGCATTGCTGCCGTGGAGCCTGAGAGCACAGCTAGGAGGGCTGAGGCTTTTGTGCTAGATAATGGCAAGCATAATTAAAAACGGAAAAGCCTGTTGCTGGTGGCCAAAAAGGAACACATACCACGTCCACCAATTCCCCAAGCTCTCCCAGCATCAGCCACGTTCGTGTCCTCGAGCATTGATTATCCACATTGTTCCTTCTGTCGGCCCCCATTTGCCGTGCCTCTAGTGTACCAGGTCTGAGTGCAGGAATGATTCTCACAGCCCAGGGGAGGTGGACAGGCGGGAAGGAGTAAGCATGGGCAGTGTGTATGCAGCACTGGGTAACAGCCAGCAGGGCGCAGGAATGGCAGAGTATGTGATCTGCCAGGCTTTCACAGAACCCATCATCATCGATGCGCTAATAATACTCTGACCCAAATGCTTCGCTGCTCCAAGGCTGCTCTGAGATGCTCATTAAACCGAATGATTATTCAGGTCGCTGTTACATCTCCAAGGAGAGTGCTGTTCTGTGAATGAAGAGGCATGCAGACCTCTCCTTGGAGCCTCCCTCAGATGAGGACCAAACAGCTCAGCAGTTTGCAAGCTCACGTCAGCAGGCAGTGTGAGACTGGCAGGGCCTGGGGAAGTCAGGGTGAATGTTGTTGGACCCTTTCTGTTTCAGCGTGCTCTGAAACTAACACCACATTCAGTAATCTATCCCCCAGTCTGTAGTGCCTAACAATGCAGGGTTATTGCCTGAGCTGCTTACAATACCTTTTATCCCTTCTGTAGTAAGTGAAAGGTTATTGTAGTGCCGTTGTATCATCAGGAGTTTGAGCTGTTGTTCGTTTGGAAATCTGCCTTGATTTAAAAGCCGTGCTTGAAGCCCCTGGTCTAGTTCTGCAGGGAGCCTAGTTGTGTGGCACTAGCCTGTCCCAGGAATGAATGTGTTGCATCTGTGTGAACAGAACAGTCTGACACTAAGGACATGTAGCTGTGCGTTGATTTTACTATTTGCCGTATGTAGAATGAGAGTGCAAAAGGTTTTTGAGGGTGAAAGTAAAGATTGAAACTCTAAGTGGAAGTGAGACACCCTTGGATATTGACTTTTGGAATAGAAGGGCAGAGTAGATGAGTTTTTATTTCTGCCTTTGGCACCTGGCACACCAGTGAGTATTTTTCAGGTGTTGGGTAGTTGAGTAAGTGAAAGGAACTTAGAAGGCAGCACAGAAAAGTATAAAGATTAAACCTGGGATTCAGAAAAGACTGAAGTCGTAAGTTCTGTGTTTCTTACCTGTGTGATGTTCAGCAGGTCATTTTGCTTTTCTTCAACTAGAAAAAGGGGATGTCAGAGACAGGCCCAGCGCCCTTCTGGGCTCTCATGATACAAGCACTGGCCTGGTGAAAACTGGGACCGACGTTCTGGTATATTGAGTAAAGCCGCCCGTTTATGTCCTGGCTGATCCACTTCCAGTCCAGCTCCCTGCTCTGCTAATGCACCTGGGAAAGCAGCAGCAGATGGCCCATCTGGGTGACGCAGATAAAGCTCCTAGCCCCTCTTCAGTGTGGCCCAGGGTTGCCTGTTGGAGCCATCAAGGGAGTGAACCAGCAGAGGGAAGATCTTGCTCCCTATTTTGTCTTTCCCTCTGATCTGGCCTAAGCTCTGACGTTCAGATAAATAAGGACATCTTAAAAATAAATAAGTAATTTTAAATAATAAGATCATTTAATTTTTGATGATGTGTACATAGCTGGGAGGGTTGCATGTCCATGTAGGCCACCGTGCAGTAGGGTGGGGAGGGTCGAGGAATGGGGAAAAGTGGATGTACAACTGCCTCCTATCTCGTTTTTTCTTCTGGTAGCTGGGAAGAGTGGAGAGAGAAGAGGGAGAGAGCTGCTCCCTGCAACCCAGCCGCATCCGTGCTCAGGAATGGGGGAAGGCTATCCGATGCTATCCCACGGTCCCTGATGTGGAGCATGTTCTGAGGGTGCTGCTTACGTGGTTTTGATAATTCTGAGGTGCTGTTGATTTTGTTGCTCCAAGGTTGAAGAAGTCTTTCCAAGGTCCATTGGCTAACATAGTCCACCTTAGAGTATCCACTCACCTACATACTTGCTGTCAGAGCTTGTCTGGGTTGCTGTCCAGTTTGTTCTGTCCTCATTGGTACTGGATGTCCTCTGTAGGCCTCAGTGAGGATCATGTCCCTCCTAAGCATCTGGGCATGCTGTCCACCATACAGGCCTCAGCAGTCATGGAGACCCAGCCACATGATCATAGATCGTGTGATTTTCACTGTGGTTGGGGTTGTGAGTGTAGTGATCCAGTTGGCATCGGTTCTCCAAAGAAACCTTGCCAGAGGTCACCCCAACCTGACTCCTGTGTGACAGCCAGCAGGTGTGCAGTCTGGTCCAATCTGTCAACCCATATCAACCTATACTCACACTGGTCATTGCAGTGCCCTGGCCAGTGTTGTACCCTGTCCTGGTCCTCACATCTGCCAGTGGGTGCTGTGAACTAGCCCAGCCTGGCCCAACCCCAAACCTGACCTGCATGTATGCTGGCTGTCACTATAACCTGGCTTGGTCTGAACTACTCCCAGCCTTGGTTCTTGAGCTCATTTGCAGGCACTGCATCCTGATAGGAGTTCCCAAAGCTCATCTATCTGACCACCTCCCAGTGGCAGATCTCGCACACACTGATGGGTCCTTGGCTCAGCCTGACTTGTCCCACCTCCTGTCCTGGCAGGAACTGGGGCCTTGCCCAACTGAACCACACTTATTCTAGCTTTCACTATTGGGTGCTACAGCCTAATGGTTCATTCCCAGACCCAGCTCTCACATGTGCCAGTGGGTGGTAGGCCCTTACCTGGCGGTATTCATCCCACTGTCAGCCTTGTGTGTGCTGGTGGATATTGTGGCCCGGCCCACTTCACCTGCGGGTGCTATAGCCTGTACCAGCCCAACCTGTTCCCAGTCCTAGTACCCACAAGTGTTGCTGAGTTCCATGCTCATGCCTAGCTCAGCCCATCACCATCCAAGCCCTGGAGCAAACCAAGAGGTATGGCAGTACCACAGGAATAAGCTCACACCCCCCTCCCCCGAATCTGCTTCCAGGCCCAGTTCTCTTGTGAGCTGGTTAGTGTCATGGCCCAGCCTAACATGGTCCACCCGTGGACCAACACTCACTGACAGGTACTGTGGTCGAGCCCTGCCAGGCAAGCCCCCCAGCTGTGGCTTTTGTGTGTGCCAGTAGGCAGTAGTTGATACCAAGAATCCCAGCTCAGAACTCTCACTTGACCAGGTATATTGGTTTGGCCCCAAAAGGTCCTCTGGTTTCCCTCCTGCAAACCACCTGGTCCCAGCCCCCTCATTTACCTGCAAGCGGAGTAGCCAGTTTGGTGCAAGTCCCCCAGAATCACTCCTCACCTGACACATTCTCCCTCAGCAGTCCTCCCTCCCATACGTCTCCAGATCCACTTTGCTGAGCAATCCACAGCTCCTCATGCCTGCAGATCCCCAGCCTGGTCCTCTGATGAAGTGCCATGCCAGCATGGGGCCCTACCTGCCTAACCAGCGACCATGTACATTAGGGTGTAGGTCCCCAGACCCTGTCTATTGACATGCCAACAGCCAGCGTATCTTTACGTAGATAGATAGATAGATAGATAGATAGATAGATATACAGACAGACAGAAAGATAGAAAGAAAGAAAAAGAAAGAAAGAAAGAAAGAAAGATAGATAGATAGATAGATAGATAGATTAGGCAGCTGTGCTGGCACACTGGTGTAGTTAACACAAATTTGGCATTAACCAGACCCAGGATGCCCACCATCAGTTAACTACTTTTCTCCCAGCACTGTAACACTTGCCTAGGTACACTGAACCCTAGGCTGTTGCCTACAGCTGGGGGAAAAAAGTAAAAGTTTAAGTTTTTATGAGAGAAATTTGTTTCCCTGAGAACATAAAAAGGAAATGCTCATTGCTGTTAGGAAAGTCTCGGAAGGTCTCCATGTATTAGTTTTCTTCCTTGCTGTGACATCTGGCACAAACATGAAGTCCAGTTCTGCGGTCACAAGTTCAGCGGTCCACACAGAATTCTAGCAAACAAGAATGAAGATGACAGTGTGTGCAATGTTGTTTTGGAGACTCTAAAGAAGAATTTGTTTCCTTTACTTTTCTGATTTCTTTTGCTGCGTGAGTTCCTTGGTTTGAGTCTCCTTCCATCTTCAAGCCAGCAACTTGGGGCAGGCATTGGACTCAACAAGTTAAGGGGCCAGTTGGGATACTTGAATCTTCTCAGAGTTCCTGGATCCCAGCTCTGCTGCCCATTACAGCTTCCTGTTAACCTGTACTCTGGAAGCCAACTGGTGATGGCTCAAGTGGTTGGGTTCCTGCCACAACTGTGAGAGACCAGACTTGAGTTCCTGGCTGCTGGCTCTGGTCTGACCTCAGCCAGTCATCATGGGCGTTGGGAAGTGAGCTATTGGATGGGAACTGTCTTTCTTTCTGCATCTCAAATGATGAAAATCCTTAGAGGCTAGCCTTTGCCCCTGTTGCTATCCCATGTGTCCCCAAAGCCTCATCGTAATGCTGGGTCTGCCTGGACCGTTGAGCACTCTTCTTCTGTACCCAGTGTTATCACATCTGTGTAGTTCCTTGTGCTGCAAAAAGTCCGCGCTTCTGGGGATTGGCATGGAAAACTGTAGGGATCCTAATTCTGCTCCCCACACCACATGATCTGTCACTCACTCTGTGGGTGGTGGCAGCACAGTGGAGAAAGTACTGGACAGACCTCAGGATGCTTGGAGTCCAAGGTCAGCTGGTCACTGTCCCTCTCGGGGTGTCTGTTCTCAGCAATTCTCACTGGTGAGTATTTAAGCTGCATGCAGGAGACATTCCAATACAGAGAGAGAGGACTGAGGATGTGGGTCTCTCTTCTTTTTTTAAAGATTTATTTATGGGCCTGGCACAGTAGCCTAGCGGCTAAAGTCCTTGCCTTACAAGCACCCGGATCCCATATGGGCTCCAGTTCTAATCCCAGCAGCCCTACTTCCCATCCAACTCCCTGCTTGTGGCCTGGGAAAGCAATTGAAGACAGCCCAAAGCCTGCACCCGTGTGGGAGACCCAGAAGAACCTCCCATCTCCTGGCTTCAGATTGGCTCAGCTCCGGCTGTTGCGGCCACTTGGAGAGTGAATCACCAGATGGAAGCTCTTCCTCTCTGTATGTCTAACTTTCCAATAAAAATAAATTATATTTTTTAGAAGATTTACTTATTTGAAAGAGTTACACAGAGAGAGGGAGAGGACTTGTACCTGCTGGCTCACTGCCCAGGTGGCCACAGGGCCGGGCTGGTCAGTTGATGCCAGGGGCTTCACCCTGGTCTCTCACATAGGTGGCAGTAGCCCAGGGACTCAGTCACCCTCTGCTGCTTTCACTATGACTTAAACAGGGAGCTGGATTGGGAGTGGAACAGCCGGGACTCGAACTGATGCCCATATGGGATGCCAGCATCACAGGAACAGCTTTAACGTGTGATGCTACAACGTCAGCCAGAAAAGGTGTGTTTCTAACAGATTCTCAAGTGATGCCAATGAGTGCCAGCCTAGGAATGTTACTTTAAAATGACTGAACAAAATTGTGTTTAAGGTTCATTTTCTACGGCCCTAATATGCCCTTCAGAATCTTCCTGCTTCAAATGCAAATGCCAAGTTAATGCTGCTTTTTAACTGGAAGAAGCAGGCACCATTGTGTTGATTTTGTTTTCTGGGCAGTGGTGAGTGTACATCATGAGCTGGTGGCCTTGATGGACAGGGGACAGGGAGGTGCGGCAGAGGGGAAGGGGCAGTGTTGGGATCTGAGCTTGCCTTGTCTCCCCTGTTCTGTAAACAGGGGTGGGGATAAGGTGGCCTTCCCTGCTGTGGGCTGTGAGAAGTGTCGTGTGTGGAACATGGTCATCTCGGGCTGCTTTCTGAAAGATTTATGGATGGGTGGAGGTATATGAAGGAGTGATAGCGAGAGGGCGAGGTCTTCCACTTGTTGGTTCAAGTGGCTGCAACGGCTGGGACTGGACCGGGCCAAAGCCAGGAGCTTCATCTGGCTCTCTTCCATTGGTGCAAGGGCCCAGGGTTTTGGGCCATCCTCCGCTGCTTTTCCCAGGCTGTTAGCAGGCAGCTGCAGCTCAGGCTGGCGCCCATCTGGGATGCCCTTGCTTCAGGGCAGTCTGCTGGTAGTAGAAAGCGGACATCAATCCCGCAGTCACAGAGCCCAAGCAGGAAGTTGGCGTGTTTCTCCCTTTTGTCCTTTTTTAAGAGGACAAAACTTCTGTAGCTGCAGATTTTCTTTTCCAAAATCATTACCTATCTATTGCCAGTGACCACGCCCATTGAGTGCCACACTGCTGGGGCCACAGTGCTGGCTCCTGGAGGGAGCTCTGGCCCAGCCTCTGACAGTGTCCTTCAGATTGGTGACGAGTCCTTGTTTCTGAGGTGCAGCGTGTCACTGAAAAAGGCCAGCAGTATGGGGGGAGGGCTATGGTGCAGCAAGCTAGGTGGCTCCCAGAAGTCTAAACCAGAGGGATGTTTCGGTTCATGGCCCAGTACTCTGATCCGATCCAGCCTCATGCTAAAGAATCTTTTGGGGGTTTTGTTTGTTTAAGATTTATTTATTTTTTATTGCAAAGTCACATACAGAGAAGAAGAGCAACAGAGAGAAAGATCTTCCATCCACTGATTTACTCCCCAAGTGTCCACAGTGGCTGGACTTGAGCCGATCTGAAGCCAGGAGCCCGGAGCCTGGAGCCAGGAGCTTCTTCCGGGTCTCCCACATGGGTGCAGGGTCCCAAGACCTTAGGGCCGTCCTTGACTGCATTCCCAGGCCACAAGCAGGGAGCTGGAAGGGAAGCAGGGCCACTGGGACACTAACTGGCTCCCATATTGGGTTTCCGGCACATGCAAGGCAAGGACTTCAGCCCCTAGGCTAGCGTGCCAGGCCCACAAAAGATTTTTGAGGCAGTTGGTGATGGCCCAAGTGTACAGGTCCCTGCTACCCCTGTGGGAAACCTGGGTGGAGCTATGGCTAACTGCCACCATTTGTGGGCATTGAAGGACTATGCCAACAGACGTAAGATCTCTCTGGCTGTCTTCTTAACCTCTTCCCTGTCTCTCTGCCTTTGAAATATATATATATATATGTGTGTGTGTGTGTGTGTATGTGTGTGTGTGTGTGTGTGTGTATGTATTTTTAAGCAGGTGGTGGCTGTGCACATTCCTTGGTTTTGTCCAGGCTAGGTGACTTTTTTTCTTTATTGGCAAGGGTATCAGAGCATGCAGTGTAATTGTCCGATCATCACCCACAAGGATTGTGGTCTTCTGAGAGGAGGGCGAAGTTCTCGAAGGATTTTCAGGTCTCTCCTGGTGTCTGCCGTGTGGCTCTAGAGCGTGCCCCAGGTAGTCAGCCTGAGCCTCGTGGCTAAACCTCGAAGGCTCGCGAGACTGGGTGTGGGTGTCCAACACACCCATCCAAAGTGCTACAAGATAGCTCCTGCATGTTGGTGTAGTTGACCCTCAACGCTGACCTTGGGGTGCCTGAGCTTGAGTGACCTGCTGAGGGAGCAGCAGAGGAGTGCCTGTCTTCGGGTTAGGCTGGATTGGTGTGTCGCGGCTTCCTTCCTCAGCGAGCCGTGTGGCTTGAGGGGCTGAGCAGCTGCACCCTGAGAGCATCTCAGCTAGCAAATAGTGTCTCACGGAGCCAGACTTTCATCCCCAGGTTTTCTGTTGCATTTAAAATAGGATTTGTGTATAAAAATACAGTTTGCACACAGGAGCCCACATCTTCTGAAAAGGGAAATATGCTTTTCTTGGGCATGGAGGGTAAGTAGATCAAAAATAAAAATAAAATCATCTTGTAAGAGTGAGAAACTAAATTCCACTTTGAATTGTGAGAGGTTTATATATAGCCTACTCCCTTACCTTCCTTCCCTCCTGCTCTTGACTCCACAGCACAGGTGAACAGTGCAAGATTAGTAGGCAGCTCAGGGGCAGAACTTGCCGGTGAGTGGGCAGGGCTGTGGCCCCACCATTGCCCTGCCGAGGTGTTCTGTGACGTCTGGATGATCCATCATGCTGGGTCCCTTCCCGTAGTGTGGTCACAGCAGTGGTTAGCCGCTGAGCAGCCAGGCTGCTGCCGGCCTCCTCCAGCCACAGGGATGTGTACTGAGGCCTCCTCGGGGGTCCAGGGAAGGCCTGGCAGAGCAGTGCATCTCAGATTCTGACGTGCCCGACTTCCCTTTCTTTCAGAAATGTTCTCGCTGCCAGGAGGCAGGTGCCACCTTGGGCTGCTACAACAAAGGCTGCTCCTTCCGCTACCATTACCCATGTGCCGTTGACGCAGGTAAGATGGGCAGCACTGCCGAGTTCAGGCTCTCTGTCTTGCCTGACCCTGTCCCGCAGAGAGCCTGCTGCAGAGGATTGGGATGGGATCTGTGTTTTATTCATCTAACTCTCATATGACTCACCAGTCAGGTGTGCAGTCATCACAGTGGATCTCAGGATATTCTGTCACCGGGTTTGAAAACTCCTGTGCATTAGCAGTCACTCATTCTCTCTCTCATACACACACACACCCCATCACCACCCACATTTAGCCTCGACAACCACTAGCCTACTTGCTGTCTATGAATTTTCCCATTGTGGATAGTTCATATAGATGGAATTATAGACTATGTGGCCTTTTATAACCGACTTCTTTCACTTTGCATAATGTATGTAATACTCATCCGTGTAGTATGTGTTATTTTTAGTACCACGTACTGTTTTATCCTAAGGGACATTGTATGTATCTGGTGATCTGTTGATAGGCACTTAGCTTGTGATGTTAGGCTTATAGCACAGTCTTTGGTGGCTGAATGTGTATCTTTTTCACTCCTCTTGTGTGGAGGACTTCTGGGTTACGTGGTGACTCCGTGTCGGCCCGGCAGAGCATGCTGGCAGTCTGCTCATAGCCTGCGACACTGGTTGTGACATTCCCTGCTGGCAGGTCTGTGTGCCTGTTGGCCGTTTGTGTACCTGTCCAGATCCTTTCCTTTGCCTGTTGTTAAATTGGATTGTCTCTTTATTGTTCAATTTTAGGAATTCTTTGCTCTTCTGGATCTAAGACCATTATTAGATATATTATTTTCTAAAAATTTATTTATTTTTATTAGAAAGTCAGATATATAGAGAGAAGGAGAGACAGAGAGGAAGATCTTCCATCCGCTTGTTCATTCCCCAAGTGGCTTCAGGTAGCAGAGCTGACCTGAAGCCAGGAGCTTCTTCTGGGTCTCCCCTGCAGGTGCAGGGTCCCAAGGCTTTGGATCATGCTCTCTTGCCTTCTCAGGCCACAAGCAGGGAGCTGGATGGGAAGTGGAGCTGCCGAGATTAGAACCGGCGCCCATATGGGATCCCGACGTGTGCAAGGTGTGAAATTTAGCCTCTAGGTACCACACCAGGCCCAGATACGTAATTTGCAAATAATTTTCTCCCATCAGTGACTTAGTTGGTTTTTTTGTTATTGTCATTATGTTTTTGTTTTACTTTTTTGATGAAGTCATATCTATCTACTTTTTTTTCTTGTTTGTGCTTTTGATGCCGTATTCAGGAAGCCAGTACCTAATCTGAAGTTAAAAGATTTATACCTTTTGTCCCTAAGAGTTGCGTAGCTTCAGCTCTTACACTTAGTTCTTTGATCCATTTTGAGTTAATTTCAGGTTTTTGTAAGGGAAGAATCCAAATTCATTCTTTTGCCTGTGGATGGCCAGCTGTCCCAGCTCTGTTTCTAGAAAAGGCTTCTGTAGCCTCGTTGAATGATGTTGGCACTTGTGAGGAATCATTTGGTCACGGTGTGAGCCTGTTTCTGTTTGAAAGGCAGAGTGACAGGGAGGGAGGAGAGCAGTCCCAGCACGCGCGTGTGAACACACACTCACGAGACAGGGTGACACGTGGGGCTGAGCTCAGCTTAAATCAGGAGCCTCGAATTTTACTCGGGACTTTTCCATGGGTGACAGGGACCCAGGCACCTTGGGTTAACCTCCACTGCCTGCCTGGGAGCTAGGCTGGGAGCAGCACTCTGACGGAGGGCAAGCGTCCTCGGGGCAGCTTCACTGCTCAGCACGGCCTGCACACCTGTGCTCTCTTACTATCTCTGAGTGTTGTAGTGAAATTCAAATCATTTTCTCAATTTTAGGGTTATGTATTATGAATGTTAAGAAATACAGTTGGTGTTTGTGTATTGGTCTTGTATCCTCAAACTATGATTATTTTTACTTCTAATCATCTGTAGCAAGTTTCTGTGTTTAAGGTCATGACGTGTATGAGTAGAGATAGCTTTACTTCCTTTTCCTCTTTTTCTTGCTTAGTTGTCCTAAGTAGAACCCCTGGTTAGAGAGAAGTGTCAAGAACTGACATGTTTGTCTTGTTCCTGATCCATTAGATACAACACTAGCTGTGGATTTTTCATAGATGATACTCTTTTTTCCTTTTAAGATTTATGTATTTATTTGAAAAGGAAGAGTTCAGAGAGAGAAGGAAAAAATCAGTTTTCCATACCTTGAATCACTCCCCCTAGGGCCACAGACATATAACTGGGGCTGGGCCAGGCAGGCCAAGGCCAGACCCCAGAACTGCATTCTGATCTTGGTGTGGCGCGGGGGCTGTGTGCTTGGGCCAGGAGCTGCTTTCCCAGCACATTGGCAGGGAGAGCTGGATCAGACGAGGAGCAGTGGGAACTTGAGCCACTGTTCACGCGGGATGCCGGCTTCGTAGCCCTGCCGCAGCACTGGCCCCTCAGAGGGTGTGGACAGAGCTGAAGGAGTTCCCTTCCGGTGCTAGTTGGCAGGGTGTTTTTCTCACCGAGATCTTGTGTGAGATGGGAGAAGCCAAGTTCTTTTCCTGCTGTGATTTCACTCAGCACAGCAGTACATACTGCTGTGACCAGACAGCGCAGAGGTCAGTCCCAGCACACCATGCAGCTCTCCAGTGGCACCCGCTGCTTGTCCTGTCATTTGCACAGTCAGTGCAGATCTCAGTGAAGGGCCCCAGAGATTGCCTTCCCACCCCTGCTCTGCGTTTGGATGCCAGTCGCCAGCCACGGGTTGTGCTGTGTGTTTCTGAATGACCAGCAGTTACCTGTCAGGGGGCCACCACCCCCTTGTCGGGTTTGATGAGCATTTTGGAGCAGCTCTCAGAGAAGTCATGAGAATGCCCTTATATTTTAAGCGATACAAGTGAACAGCCAGATGGAAAAGATGGGTAGGGCCAGGTACACAGGGAGAGCTTCCACTTTCAGACACTGCTGTGTGTGAGCAGCAGGGCGCAGGGGTTTCTATGGAGCTTCATCACATAGGCATGGTCAGTCATTTCCAAAGCCCTTGCTGGGGGAAGCAGGGTAGAGCTGAAGGAACCAGCTTCATCTTCCTGGTTGACCAGCCCCTGTCGAGAAGCCCACTCAAGATCTTCTCGCCAGAGCTAAAGACAGATCAGCCCAGTGTCAGGAACCCAATGAAGAGCCAAACATCAGGATGACAGACCCCCCCCCCCCAACCACCTTACGTGAGCAAGACATTTACAGTGGTCTTAGGGGTTTGGTGCCAGCAGCCAAGCAAGACGACCTGAATATATGCTTTCAAGTGTGTTTAAGTTCTTCATGTTACTTGGAAGGCAGAGAGATAGAGATACAGTGAGATCCTGCATCCCTCCAGAAATGCCCGCAATACCAGGACAAGCCCTGTTGGAGCATCATAGCTGCCTGTGCTGGCCAGCCGCCGGCCACACCTGGCCACTAAAATTTGATTTAATAGTAAGTTTCATGTTCTTGGTTTCAGTAACTGTATTTCAGGTGCACAGTGGTTGCTCATGGTATACAACTTTACAGCATCGTCATAGAAAGTTTCCTTGAGAAAAACTGCCAGGAGCTGGCACGGGGCAGCCTCCTGCTGTGAGCTGGTCACTGACATGGCTGCTGCCTCAGCGTACTTGGGGGTGCCCCATGGCTGTGGGCAGAACTTCGGGGTGGAGACCACTTCCCTCCCGCAGTGGAGACCAGGGCCTCCGTCGTCAGCTGCTGAGGGTCAGTGAAGGATGCTTCCCCCACTCACACCTGTCCTGTGTGCCAGCCCATGGAAGCTGTGGCATCTCTGTTCATCGGAGGATGGTGACCCAGTGTCCAGCGAGAGGGGTCTCTGGGCTGGCTCGGCTGCTGCACACTCTGTCCCCGTGTGCAGAGCTGAAGCTGGGACGGCAGCAGCAGAGAACAGCCACCTGGGCCTGTGCTGCTTCGTGGGAAAGGATGTTTGTGCTTAGTCTTCTGAGGAACTCTGTTCTGCCATAGGTGTTCATGTCCAGGAATGGCATCCTGGATTGACTTTCTCATCATTGCAGTAAATCCCTGGTCTCTGGGTACAGTCAGGAGCAGCTTAGCGTTTGATCTCTGTGCTGCTGTCGGCTGCCCATGCCTTTCATGTCGCTGGGCTGTCTCCATGGAAGCAGCCAGGTGCTGATCTGCATTTCTGACGTCATGTGAGCTCTTTCCACGCTACTTGTGATGTCATGGGTAGAGGTGTGGCTCTAGGAAGGGAGAGCAGTATTAAGGACAGAAAGTCTTGTTGAGGCACTTTTGGATGTATTTAGTGCAGTGGGTCCCAACAACAAAGTCAAGGTGCTGGGCTGTAGTATTTCATCAGAAACTGCACTGCTGCCTCTCCTGTAGGGATTTTCCCCTTTTGGGGGGAATAGACATGGTTGGGAACCTCACTCGCTGCAGCCTGTCTTGTAGTCGTGGGGTCAGAGCCCTGCGTGGCTCCCTTTGGAATTCTCGTGAGTAGCGACCTGCATCACAGATGGACCCCCCAAACTGGGCTTCTGTCCCTCCGTTCCCTGTCTGTGCCCCAGGTACCTGGCAGCCGCCATGCCCTACTCTGAGTTGTGTGCCAAGCTACACCAGGGACGCTGTCAGGTTCCTGGCAGTTCCGGAGGCCGTGAACCCTTCACCTTTCCTTGCTCGCACTTCGCCCTGGGCTCTGTCCTCCGTCTGAGGGGTAGGGCTGCCTGGAATGTCTGAAGCTCTATAGGAGACACTTGGCCAATTCCATCCTTAACTCGGAACTTTGAAGGAGTGTTTAGATTTGGGGGTCTGATGTTGTGTGGGTGCTATTCTTTTTATTCTACACCTAGTGAGTCTTCTGCAGCTTGTGTGGCAGTGAGGGAGCTGTTTCCTCTGAGCACACCCTGTGGCTCTGCGGACTGAGCCCTCTGGCAGTGGGTAGTGCTGGGCCTGGTCAGCCTTGGAGGAGCCACGTACCTGCTGAGAGGCCTCCTCACAGATGTTACCACATGCCCTGCACTTCTCTGCTGTGTCATAGCAGGCCTGATAGGAAGCAGCCAAAAAGAGGCTCCCTAGAGCCCCTTGGATATCTAAGCTCTCCAGCTGTAGCTTGAACCACTCCCAAAAGTGGGAATTGCAGCTCCTGGAAGCCTGTAGGGAAGTTGAACAGAAAGGAGTGTTTGTGTGATTCCTGTGTGGGGGGCCTTTGCCAAAAGTCACCACTGTCCCTGGCACGTTCCTGGAGAAGATGCCCATTTCCAAAAGTACCAGGTACTTGCGGCAAGTCGCCTGTGTGTGCTCAGGGTGCTTTATTCCCTTGTGCTTTCATCTCAGAGGGGATGCGTGTCCTGTCTGGAGCTGTATGTTATTAAGGCTCTCACACGGCTGCTCGCTAGTCCATGACTCTGAGGGCAGCTGGCCACCTGTCTCTTGCTCATGGAGCCCTCTGCCACTACTCCAGCCTTGGCTTGGTAAACCCCTGTGGCCTGGGGCGGCCCCAAGGCCCTGGGACCGGCACCACATGCTGGGAGCCATGAGGGAAGGTGCTTCCCTGAGCTGCGGGCGGCTGTCCCCTGTGTCCATCAGCACTCGGGCTGATGCGAGCAGCAGCAGTCTTGGTCACGTTCTGTACTTGGCTTTAAAAGAACACATTTCATTTAGTGCAGTGGGAGGGCCTGGGCTTAGTGATGAGCTGCTGCCTTCCCAGGCCTGTGAGCAGAAGAGACGGCCTGCCTGCCTGCTTCAGCACTCAGGGATTCAGAAGGCAGGTGCTGCAGTTATAGGGTTAGACGTTTTAGGAAAAGATCCAAGAGTCTGATCTGATCTGTTGAGGATCCGGAAGACCTGGAAGCTGTCCTTTGTGTGTCCTTTGCTTATTACTATTTCACGTAAAGTCTGTGGGTAACACAGGCTGCTAAGCTGGGTCTCCGCTGAAACCTGCGTTAAGTCGTACACTCGACAAGGGTAAGTGCCGTGGCTGCCTCCCGCCGTGGTGCCCGGAGCTCTCTGAGAATGTGTGATCAATGCTGATTAACATTCTGCCACCACATCCTGCACCAGTGACCTGGCTGCCAGTCCCCAGCAGCTGCAGCGTGCAGCGTGAACTCGTTAATTAGATGTCCTCTGCTGCTCCACCATCCTCGTGCCAGAGCCCCGCTCACCTGCAGGCACGTGCGTGCTTGCCGTCAGCAAGGATGCTGTCGCCGTGTTCAGAGTTGAAATGAATTGTTTTTTCTCCAAGGATTAAGAGCTCCCTTGTGGAGTTTTACTTTCCTGGGAAGCGTGGATTATGATTCAGGTCAGGGCTTGCCTTGTGCCTCCATGGGTTGTAGGAGTAGGTAGCGGCTGGGCCTGTGGCCTGGCTCCTGTGTGTCCGGGGGACCTGGGCCTCTGTACCCAGGAGAGCAGGAGCCGCTGCCCTCCAAGGAGCGTTCCCGCAGAGACACTGGCTTGGATCTGGGGGGTGGGCTTAGCTAGAATCAAGGGTGTCAGCAATGGCAAGTGTTGCAAACGATCTCTATCAAAATAGTATCATGGTGGAAATATAAAAAAAATAAAAATAATCTAGCCACAGAGAACCACTGTTACATGTTGGTAGATTTTTTTTCCTTCAGTCATTTTTAAAAATATATATAAAACATTTAATAAAATTGTAATATACTTATGCACATTTGTGTGTGGTTTTAAGTGACTGATGTTATTAACCTTACTTTGTGGTGTCTGAGATCACAGTGTATTCTGGCCTCTGCCCACGCCCTGGCAGTGCCCGTGCCGGTAGACTGCAGCTGACCGTCTCCTTCTGCCTTGCAGATTGTTTGCTACACGAGGAGAACTTCTCGGTGAGGTGCCCCAAGCACAAGGTGAGTGAGAGAGTCCAAGAACCTGTGCTGCAGGCAGGACACCCCCACCTGGTCCTCAGGGAGTGAGAGGTCTGCTACTCCAGGGAGACCCCTGCCCAGCGGACCAGCTGTGTGGCATCAGGGGCTCAAAGACCGAACTCTCCCACTTGTTAGTAACTGCTGATTGTCCCTGTAGTTTGACAGCTGGCGTGTGGCCAGGCTGATGCCAGGCCTGATCGATAAGCTGAGGGTGTTTTCCCATACAGAAGGGGGTGAGTCCACGACTTGGGCAAAGCCCCATCTGTTCCTGGGTGACTGCTCAACCTGGGGGGCGCCCCTGTGCTCCAGGCTGTCTGGGCAGAGCTGACCTGGGACCATCTGCTCCAGGCTGTCTGGGCAGAGCTGACCTGGGCCCCTTGTGCTCCAGGCTGTCTGGGCAGAGCTGACCTGGGCCCATCTGCTCCAGGCTGTCTAGGCACAGCTGACCTGGGCCCCCTATGCTCCAGGCTGTCTGGGCAGAGCTGACCTGGGCCCCCTGTGCTCCAGGCTGTCTGGGCAGAGCTGACCTGGGCGCCCCTGTGCTCCAGGCTGTCTGGGCAGAGCTGACCTGGAGGTGTGCAGCTGAAGAGCTCCCGGCTGCCCTGCTTCCACATCTGTGTAAGAAGTGGCCTCCTGGTCGTCCCTTTCAGGAAAGGGTGCAGGGTGAGGGGTGAGTGCCTTGTTGGTGAGGTGCCAGGAGAATGGGATGGGCAGGGGGTGATGCCAGCGTGCGCCTGCATTGCCAGCATTTGCCAGCTGTGCTGGCCTTCCCTTTCTGATGAGGTCACACTGACACCTGGTGGTCATTGGCTACTTACAGGCCAGTGTCTGCAGAAAGTACTAGAAAGAGTTCCCTAGACAGGTGTGCCGTCAGTCCTCAGACCTTTCCAGAGCTGGGTCCCGGAGCACGCTGTGTCCTGTTCCTACTGTGTGTTCTGTTTTGCTTCTGAGAGGCCTGTCTGAACGCCTCCTGTTTGTCATTCAGCACTGACTCTGCTTTTTCTTTCCTTTCTCGTGTGTCGTTCCTGTCTTCGCCTCTGGGCCCACTCCCTGTCCCTCTGTCCTGTCTCATCCCGGCTCTGCCCGCGGCAGCCTCCCCTCCCGTGCCCTCTGCCCCCCTTGCAGAACAAGACCGCGAAAGGGAGCCTCAGCACAGAGCAGTCGGAGCGGGGGTGAGGGGGGCAGTGTGCTCGTGGGAATGGAAAGGACAGCAAGCACAGGTGAGTCGGGCTGGCCCCACCGCCCCTGTCCAGCCCCTGAGGGTGTTGTGGCCTCTGCCCCCTGCTCGCCCCAGGCTGCGCCACCACCACGGAAGTACCTGGATTACCATGGTTCCCCGCCCTTGGTTACTGAACTCTGCAGAGTACCTGAGGGAACGTGGTGGCAGCTGAGCCGTCCTCTGCCCCCTGGGTTGGGCTGCGGCTGACTTTCTGGAATCAACCCCTGTGAGCAGAGCCTGACCACGTCAGGTGTCTCAGGCGGAAGGTCCTGCCAGCTCAAGAAGGCTTCTAGCCAGAGATCTCTAAGGGCGTTTTTATAAAACTTAAAGTGTTTTTCCTTTGAAAATACAAAAAAGTCTCCAGATTCCCCTCCCAGTACTGTGGACAATCCCTTTTATGGAAGTACAAAAGGAAGGAAAATGCCCCGCAAAGATTTAGTGTCTGATTTCTTTGAACCCTGCTGGTTGGCAAGCTCTTGACTGGGCGTGGGGCTGCCTGAGCCTGCGCTTGTGGCCAGAGGCCTGTGGGAGAGCTCGGCTGTCCTGGGTTTGTGGCTTCTCCCTCCCTGCCTTGCTGAGTCAGAGTGACTGAAGAGAAGACAAGCCACATGTTACTCAGCTCTTGCTTCTTTGGGAGGGGTAGGGGTTGTTCTCTCTGGGGCTGCTATGTGAGCCTCCCTACCATGTGCACCTGCCCCTCGTGGGAGCACCACACCCCTGGCTATCACTGTGGAATGTCCTCTCCCCTTGGGAGGTTTCTGCTTTTTTCTGGAAGACCTGACAGTAATTTGAGGGGAAAAACCAGATTCATCTCAAAGTGGCAGTTTTCCTGCTGTTTCTTAGGGGATCCCAGCACTGACCTGGGGAAAGGCCGGTGTGCTGCCGCGAGGTGGCCTGGAGGCCAGGGGACTCCCTGTGCGCTTCTGACGGGGTGGTGCTGAGCCTTTTGTTCCAGGGAGTAGGGCCAGCTGGGGAGGGGTCTGTGCAGAGTGGGGCAGCTAATGGGAAATGACCCCTTAGATCTCAGGAACCCCATGGGCTTGGCAGCCATTGGCACTCTCCAGGTGGCAGCAGCCTTCACAGGCCTGCTGGGCTGTGAGGCAGTGCCAGGGGTGTTTTCTGTTTTCGTTGGCCTTCTGGGACTCCTGGGCTGATGTGTCACTGCAGGCTCTGCCATCTTCCACACAATGCCTCCGTGGTGCGTGTCTCAGAAATGTATCCTGTTCATTGCTTGGTGCTGGCGCTCTTGTCCCAGAATGCCAGCCAGCCTGGGTTGGAGAAAAAGAGAAGGTCTGGGCCTGGTAGGCAGACCTGTAGGCATGCTGTTTGCCCACTCGTCCTAAGCTCTGCCAGCTGGCAGGAGTATAACCAGGGGAAGCACAGACCTACTGTCCATGCTTCTCCATGTGAAATGCTTGCTCTGTTCACCGCTGCCAGGAGACAGATTCCTTTTTCTGGGTTTTCAGCTCTGTGGAGTTACCCCAGGAGGAACCAGAGGATCTCGTTGCAACCCTGTGACCCAGGCAGAGACACACTGCCCTCGGCTAGTGCTCTTCCCGTGGTCCCTGCTGGGGACCCAGCTGCTGTTATTGGCACCCCAAAAAAGGCAGGCAAGGACAGCGGGTGCACCCTTATCCTACCTCCTTACACATCATGGCATGAAATTTGCTGTGTGCCTGGGTTCAGGCCACCGACTGCCTCTGTACCATCCTTCTGGACCTGTCTACCCCATTAGCACAGCCAGGCATGGGCTCTGGCCTCGGTGGGCTGTGTCCTGACTGGATTTCAGGAGCAGGGGCTGGAGAGGTCCAGGCACAGATAGAAACCAGATGTTGCCTGCTCCTCAGCATGTGAGGCACCTGGCACCAAGCCCTGCCAGGCCAGGGACACCAGAGGAAAAGTCCTTTGGCAGCTTGGCCCCTGGGTGCCCGCCCTGGGATATCATCTCTCTGGCTTCCACGTAGCTGGTGAGCAGGGCTCTGACAACAGGACCTCTGTACCCTGTTCCTGGTCTGGTCCTGTCTGTGCCAGGCCCTGTGATTCAGGGGGAGGGAATAAGGACCTTTATCCAGCCAAGGAAGGAAACAGACAGGTGGCAGGGGTCGTGCCTCCCACCACCCACTTAGGAGCAGTAGCACATTCTGGAGTATCACTTTCCTGTGCTTATCTGAGAGACACCCCTGGATAATACCTCCTGAGGAGAATGTGAGTGTCTCTACCAGCCCCAGTCCAGCCTTGGAACTGTACAGTGGCTGCCTCTGGACCGCAGGGCCGTCTTCTCGAGCCCTCCTTCCAGCCCTGTCACTCACCCTGGACCTGATCCAGGCTCCTTACACTGCCTCAAGGCCCCCAGGAATCTCCAGTGAGGCTCTCCAAGTCCCTGGCTTTTCCCCCCTGTGATTTTGTATACTTCCCAGCACCCATCCCTGTAGAACAGCCTTGCTGTCTAAATCGTTGTCTGAATCACCCCCTCCCCACTTGGCAGCCCACACTCCGTAGATGGAGCTCTGTGTGGGCAGGGACTGTCGCTGGCTGTGTTGCCGTGACCTAACTCAGTGCAGGGCCAGTGGCGGTGTTGACAGAATGTGTGCCTCCCGAGAGTACTGGGAGCTAACCCGGCCTGTCTGCCCTCAGTCGACACAGATTTCCCTCCAAACCCTTGCCCTCAGGTACGGAGTATGACATGTCTGGCCATGAGGGGACAGACTCTGGGTGGGTCCCGGGTCAGTAAGGTGGTATGAAGTTAGTGGTTTCCTGCGTAGTTGGGAAGGGAATCTTGGGACCTAGTGTGGAAATAGAAAGCATAAAATATGCCCAGGTTCAAACTTCAGGGTTGTGCCGGAGCAGGATGGACAGGATGAGCAATTGAGGCAGGAAACATGGGAAGCCTGTGGCCCGGAGCGCAGCGCTGCCACTGTTCAGAGTCCAGAAGCCTTCGTTTGAAAGTGAGGAAGAAAGATCTTCCATCTGTCTCCATGAACCACTTCACTCCCCAGATGCTCGCAGCAGCTGGGACAGGCTGGCTTAGGCTGAAGCCGCAAGCCTGCATCTCCATCTGGGCTTTCTAGGCACTTGAGTTATCTGCTACCTCCCAGGGAGAGCTGGGTCAGACGTGGGTCCAGGGCTCAGGAAGGCACTTGCTGTGGGATGTGATGTCCCACATGACACCTGCTGTGTCACATGTCTGCCCAAAGAGCCTTGTAGAGAGAGTGAGTTGTTCTTAGCACCGGCGTCCTGAGAACTGGCTCGGAGGCTCGGCCTGGCACAGCCGTGTCCTCTGTCACTGGATGTGAGAACTTGAGCAGCCGAGCCCCAGGCCCACCTCTGGTCAGTCATGATGCTTTGGGTGGCTCCCTCTCGCAGTCTGAGAAATGAAGCATTTTCTCTAAGGCCTGCAGCTAGCACAGGCCTCGCACGGGCCAAAGCTGCTCTCCCTGCTGAGGAAACCGTTGTGTGGGGTTGTATGTTTTTTAACTTATTTGAGTTAAAGACAGGGGAAGACTGATCTTTCATCTGCTGGCACACTGCCCTAAGGGCTACACTGGCCAGCACTGGATCAAGCTGAAAGATTAGAAGCTCCATCCTTATCTCCCATGCACGTGGCAGGGACCCAAAAACACTTGCCATCTTTCAGTTTTTTTCCAGGCCACTAGCTGGATTGAAAGTAGGGCAGCCATGACAAAGGGCGTGGCTTCACCAGCTGTATTACAGTGCCAACCCCAAACCATTTTGTTTCTAACATAACTGGAGGACCAGCACATTGGCATCCCATTCGAGTCCTGGATGCTCCACTTCCAGTCCAGTTCCTTGCTAATTCACCTGGGAAAGCTGGAGAACATGGCCCAAGTGCTTGGTCCCCTGTCACCCACATGGGAAACCTGGATGGAGTTCCAGGCTGCTGGCTTCAGTGTGGCCCAGCCCTAAGCTATTGTAACTGTTTGGGGAGTGAAGCAGCAGGTGGAAGGTTTTAAAAAGAAAAGTGATTGGAGAAGTCATGATCCATTGTGTTCAGTGTCACGTGTGTTTGGGTGGTCTGATGAGCAGACGCTGTGGGTAACTCCCTGTTGGGAGGTTAGCAGATGGTGCCCAGCCCAGTGAGGCAGGCCCTGGCTCTGAGGTGTAAGTTTGGGGGCTGGCGTCCTGCCAGCAGCTGGCTTAACGGAGGGGCGGTCTGCTCTGTCCCTTCACTCTCCAGTGGAGGTATTTACCATCCCCAGTGAGATTCTTTCCTTCTTGGTTGTTCCTTGAGGGGTGCCAGTCAGCTCCACCCTTCTCATTACATTTCCAGAGGGTCTTTTTTCCCTGTGGTGGCATCTGAGAAGGCTCTGGGGACAGCCCTGTGGACACTGCTGCCTTCCCCTTTGCCTGTGACCTTAGCCTGGGAAAGCTGAGCAAAGCAGTGGAGGCCGTCCCTGGCTGGCGGGGGAAGGCCTGCAGCAGGAGAGGAGATCTGGCCCTAGAGGGTGAGGAGGTCTCCGGACCTAGAACTGCCATCAGGGTGAGGGGTGCTAACAAGCCACGGCGTGCTTAGATCTCACTCCAGCTTGGCAGCTGTCTTCCTGGATCTGTTTGCAAAGTCATTATTGGTATTTTCTACCAAGCAGTCAGGAACCTGTTTGTCAGAGACAAGTGAGAGATTACGAGTGTGCCTGTGTGTTCTGCAGTCCGACCTGCGCTAGCCTCCTTGGCTGCCTGGCCCGCTGGTAACCCTTACAGAAGCAGAAGAAGGTTGTGGGCCTGGTTTTCCCTCAGGTTGGTTTGTTGATGGAGGACACTGAAGAAGATGGAGGAAAATATAGCAGGGCCCACAGATGCAGATGGAAGAGTTCAGTGGTGGGCAGGCAGGCAGGGGGCTGATCCTGGCCTCCAAAGTCAATTTGCTGGGTTGAATCAGACAGCAGGTGAGCTTCTCCATCTGCCCTGCTTGGATCATGGAACCCCCTGCCGGGGCCTGGGGGCCAGGATTGACAAGACCAAAGAACAAGCTGAGACCTGTCAACACTGTCGGAGACCCTGCTGGGAATGTTCTTGATGATGAGGTCTTGAAGAACTGGCCCTGGGTCACCTGGTGTCCCCTCCTCTGAGGACAAGCCCAGCTGAAGGCCAGAAACAGCTGCCCCGTTAAACAGGGCCCATCTCTGGAGGTGGACTCACCCCGAGGAGCCAGCCTACCTGGCTGGGTCACTCCTGCCCTTCACTCTCCGGGCCCAAGCTCCCACTGGCAGCTGCATGGCTTTGGCTGTGTCCTGCTTTAGGAGCATGGCCACTGAGGTGCTGCATCCAGAGGTCCCAGGGACTACTTGGTGGAGGGGCCGTGTGGAGGTCCCTGGCACTCAGCATCTGTCGTTGTGTTTCAGGTGAGACTGTGGAGATGAGAAGGTGGTGGATGCTTGAGATGGATTGGAAATCTTCCTACTGTGCAGCCACACCCCACCCCGCCTGCCCCGATGTGCCTGCCCATGCCAACACTTCCTTCCTAAGTTCTCATATCACACTCAAACCAGTGGCACCGCAGGAAAGACCCAAGATGTTGGAATGGCTGTTTCCATGGACACAATCTCCATAGTGACAGTGTGGGGGGAGGGGGGTGGGGGGTGATGGGGAAGGGGGGACTTAAAAGGGAGCGATAAAAAATATATATATATAAATCTATTTTTAGTCTGGAAAGACTTTGTTTAAATGAAAGGTGCGCTATCCCTTTTCATTCTATTTTAAAATTATCTAGCTAAAAACTCCAAATTTGCTCCAATGACAGTGAAATTTAAATGTGAAATTGAACTGAACCGACTCTCATCTCATGCAGTGCGGGAGGTGTGTGGCTTTGTTCCTAACCTGTCCCACCCCGTGCGGAGAGCACCAGCCCCAGCTGGAAGGGCAGACCAACTACACCACAACTACCCGTTTCCTGTCATTTGTCTCAAAGTGGGAAGGTTTGGGGGGAGGTGGGGGAAGGAGGGATGGTCCATGTTTTCAAGAATGGGGAAATGATGCTTAAACACAAAAATAAATTTTTTTCATTTCCAGAAACACTATTTATTTATTATTATTTTAAATTTTTAAAAATTTTTGGGGGGTGAAATTGGCAGATGCCCTGATATCCTGAAATTCCAATGTCCAGGGTCGCTGCGGCTGCCGAGAACCCGGAGTTCCACAGTCCAGAGGTGACTGCCGCCTGGGGCCCTCTGTCCTTGGCACACTCCAGGGATCCTGGGGATGGGAGGGTTCCAGGCCTGTGCCGCCAGAACGGACCATCTGTGAGCTGCCAGGAACACCTGTTCAGCCTTGTCCCTGTTTGCTTTCATTTGTGTAGAAGAGAAGGGGGCTTGTCAGCTACGCAGCCTGATGCTATGGCTTTTTTTTTATGTTTTGTTTTGTTTTTGTTTTGTAAATTGTATAATTTTTAAATATCTGAGTTTTAAAAAAAAAGTACAAAAAAAATCTTGTTAAGGCCTTAAGAAGGGGTTAGTGCATCTTTCAGGGGTCACTCTGCCATGGGGATAAAATAGCTGTTTCACAAACAGTTTTATTTAAAAAAAAAAAAATCAAAAAAACAATAAACTTCATTTTAACCTTGTTTCCTTTCTTTACTTACTACGAAGCACACGCGTCTTCCTTCTCTGCTGCAGCCTCTGAGAGGGGACCTTGGCTCTGGTCTCAGAGCGCCCTGCCCCGCCCCCCGAGTCTGGAAGGCCCAGGTGCCCAGGGCTGCCCATGACGGGCACCTGCAAAGGTGGAGACCGGCCACTGTGTGCAGGCGAACACATTCACTTCAGTTGATATGAGGGCATATTTCTAATCAACATTAATTTTAAAGGTTAGAAGTAAGTAATGCAGCGTTAGTGGGCTTTTTTAGCAAACTAGAATGCTGGAAGGAATCTTGTAAAGTTAGAAATAAGCAATCACAGGTGAGTTCTGATGTGCTCATCACTTTGGGGCTGCAGAAATGGCAGGTTAATTTCTGTTTAATGGTCACACCAAGCAGTGTGGTCCGTCTCAGTGGCTGTGCCGTGGCAGCTGAGCCAGCTCTAGGGGAGCTTTCTCAGCAGGTGCACTTCTGTTCTGGTCTGGCCGTACATTAGTACTTAAATGAAGTGGAGGGATGCTGGGTGTCAAAGGCTAACCCACGAAATGTGAAAAATTAATGTCTTGAGGGAAACATTTTACTAACAGCAAATGTTGCTCTGTCATTTGGCTGTTTTATCCTTTCGTTCGTCTTTGAAATGCTGATGATACTTTGGGGGGCAGGAGAGCATTTGTGATTGTTCGAGGCCTTTCCTTGAAGTGACTTGAGAATGACCCTTTACTGGGAGTTAGCCAGATTGCCCTGTGTTTGTTTGTGCCCCTTTGAGCTCCCACAGCTGTGTGTGTGTGTGTGTGTGTAATACATTATTTCTTTTAGAGGAGTGTAGTTTCGCAACCACACTCAGCGGAAGACAGAGTACTCACCTGCCCCAGCCCCAACACCCTGCCACAGTGGTCACCCTACCACAGTGGTCTGTTCCCATGAATGGACCCATACTGGCATATCATTGTCACTGAAAAAGTGTGTGTGTGCGCGCGCACGCACAAACAATTTCATTCACTTCAAAGACACGGGCACAGAGAGTTCTGGCACTTGCCCCAATTACCCATAGCAGGCAGGGCTGGCCCAGGAACTGCCTCTTTGTCTCTCCGTCAGGCCACACATCCACAGAAGGCAGCATAGTGCAGGACTCAGTACAGGCTGAGGGGCTGCTGAGCCCACTGCGCCATGTGTGCCCTGCGGGTGCAGCCTTGCTGTGTGCTGCTGCAGGCACACAGTATCATGAGCTGCGTCCACCTGCTCCTGTGTCTCTGTCACCCTCACCCCTTTGACTGTCTTCACAGCTTTGCCTTTTCTGGAAAATCACAGAGTCGGGATTGTGCTTAGGATCTCACTTAGCAGTACGTGTTTAAGTTTCCTATTGTGTCTTCATGGCGTGGTCTTTGTAGTGTGGCTAAAATCCCATGCTTTGGGTGTGCCACCGTTTGTCCCTTTACCTGCCAGAGGGCTTCTTGGTGGATTCCGGCTTTGGGGCATAACAAAGTGCTTCATGCATGTGTGTGGGTTTCTGTGTGGATCTTCGTTTTCTGTAGCTCATCAGGGTGAGCACTGGGAGCGGGTGCCTGGTCGTGTGGCAAGTCTGTCATTTTGTAAGCGAGTGTCAGGCTGTCTTCCGTGACAGTCCTGCCAGTGATGCAGGAACGCTTCCGGGCCTTCACAAAGGCATCACCGTTGGTAGTCTGTTTTCGATTTAGTGCTATTCTAATAAGTATGCAGCAGGTTTTTTTTTTTTAAGGTTAAGGTTTATTTTTATTAGGAAGGTAGATTTGCAGAGAAAAGGAGAGACAGAGGAAAAGATCTTGCATCAACTGGTTCACTTTCCAAATGGTCACAGCAGCCAGAGCTGAGCAGAAATGAAGCCAGAAAATTCTTTAGAATCTCCCACGCGGGTGCAGGTCCCCAGGCTCCGGGCCGTCCTCTGCTGCTTTCCCAGGCTACAGGCAGGGAGCTGGACGGGAAGTGGGGTAACTGGAACATGAACTGCTGCCCATATGGGACCCCAGCACTTGCAAGGGGAGAATTAGCTAATTGAGCCATAACACCAGACCCTACTGGTGGCATTTTAAAAGTGATTTAAAATTTTTTTAGTTATACACACATGAAATTCACCATCTTAACTGCTATGTAGACTGTTTAGTTTAAAAATGTTAAGTATTCACACCGTTGTGCAGTCAATTCCAGCATCTTGGTTTTTGCAGACTGAACAACACTATGCTTACAGGCCTCAGGAGACTTCCTTTGGAAAGTTCCATTTCTGGGCCCAGCATGGTGGCCCAGTGGCAAAATCCTCACCTTGCACGTGCTGATTCATGTGCTGGCTGCTCTACTTCCCTTCCAGCTCCCTGCTTGTGGCCTGGGAAAGCAGTTGAAGATGGCCCAAAGCCTTGGGATCTTGCATCTGTGTGAGACCTGGAAGAAGCTCCTGGCTCCTGCTTTCAGACCAGCTCAGTTCCGGCTGTTGCAACCATTTTGGGGAGTGAATCAGGGATGAAAGATTTTTCTCTATCCTTCTCTCTGTAAATCTGCCTTTCCAGTTAAAAAAAAATCTTTTAAAATAGTGTCATTTCTGTTTCTAGAATCTTCCACAACAGTAACCCTCGCACCCTCTGGTGTCCACCTGTAGAACTGCAGAAACCCAGATGCTCTGAAGGCTCCTAACTGACATCCAGAGCCCGCCCCTTCTCCACACCAAGTCAGGACAGTGAAACCTGTCTCTCGGGAAAACAGGAGACAGACAGGAGGAGCACTGCGCACAGCTCTCTGGCTGCTCTGCATCCTGAGGGGGAGGGTCTGGGCAGTGGCTGTTCCTGTCCTGCGTCACGCAGAGGGGCAAAGGCAGGAGGAATGCTGGGACTTGACGCATCCTGGCCTGACTCAGCTGGGCAGTGGAGCTGCCCTCTTGGTTGCAGACTTCTCCCAGAGGGCATGGCTGTGCACACAGGGTTATCAGCCTGAGGCTTTCTCTGGTGGAGCAGAGTGTGGAGAGTCCCTGTCCACTGCTGAGAGAGCAAGTGGCTGTGTCCAGGGTGCCTTTCACACCTAGACCCAGGTCCGTCCTCGGTAATGGGAAGGATGGGGACAGTTGGGCAGCTCTTCATGGAGGTGAGCCAAGCTTCAGGGAAGGTCCAAATGCAGCACTGTGAGCTGTTACCAGACCAATCATTCCCTCTATCACGAGTGGCCTCAAAACATCACACTTCTGACCACCTGGGCGCCATGGTTCTCGCCTCCTGTACTTGACAATGCTTGAAAAACATGGGCCCCAGCTGTCCCTTCCCATATACCTCACCCTGCTGCCCAGGCCATCTCTGGTTGGTGTCCCCTGTCCAGTTCCCCTTGGCCTGCAGAGTCAGTCCTCCAGGCTCTGCCAGCCAAGGTCCACTTTTCAGAAATATTGCTGCAGCCTGGCACTTTGGCCATCTACCCTCTCATGTCTGAGTGCAAAAGGCCAAAGGTAGTGAAAGTTTGTTTTGCAACCACTCACTGCTCATGACAGCACAGCCCTGTACCCTCTGCAAACAGTGACCATGTTGGGTTCACAGTGTCCCATAGGGAAGAGGGCAAAGGCCAGTGACTGCTCCCATTATGTGTCATACCCTTTATATACGTAGCCTACCTGGTGCTAGGACACAGCTTGGTACAAGCACAGCAGACGACTGCGTGGGCATCAGGTAACCATGGGGCTGCTGACCGAGGATGCCCTGGCACCCCTGGCCGTGGCCGTGGCCATCTTCCTGCTGCTGGTGGACCTGATGCACCGGCGCCAGCGCTGGAATGCACGCTACCCGCCAGGCCCCATGGCACTGCCAGGTGTGGGTAACCTGCTGCAGGTGGACTTCCGGGATCCTACAAGCTGCTTCAGAAAGGTGAGTGAGGGGAGGAGTAGACAAGGAGGAACCTGTGGAGCCCCTAACAATAGGCATGGGGGAGGATGACCCCACAGGCTGGACAAGAGCAGAGGGAACTGTGAGGGGCTGCCTGGGAGGACACAATGCAGGCTTGGAGGACCCAGGCATTTTCAAGGTGAGTTCTGGGAGCACAGAGGCTTGGAGGATGGCTGGGTATCCACAGGGCTGGGGCTCCTTGGCCTGTGCATGGTTCTGCAACCTCCGCATCCCTCTGTGGCCATCAGGGGGCAGGGCCTCAGCACCATTTAGATCAGGAAGTGGAGTAGAGAGGGCTGGGAGCTGGAAGGACATCTGCAGGTCAGGTGGGGATCCTGGGAAGTGTGAGCAGGTTGTGACTGGAGAATGGGGATCCCCAGAACCCCCTGGTCACAGCCACCTTGCACCCAGCTGGGGTGCCCCACGCTGAGGGACCATGTGGTATGGACCTGTCTCCCTGCCCTCTAGCTGCAGTACCGCTATGGGGACGTGTTCAGCCTGCAGCTGGCCTGGACTCCTGTGGTTGTGCTCAATGGGCTGGCAGCCATGCGTGAGGCACTGGTGACCTGCAGTGAGGACACCTCGGACCGCCCTCACACTCCCCTCTTGGAGTTCCAGGGCTTTAAGCCTCACTCCCAAGGTAAGCGGTGGGCGGGGAAAGTGTGTTTGGCCTGGACTAGGTGATGTAGAATGAGGACAGACATTCAAGACAAGGGCTATCAGGCATATAGCAGATGTCCAGGACACAGGATGAAAAGGTGCAGGGCACAGAGCTGGCGAAGTTGGAGGCAGAACTGTCTCAGGAGGTGGGACTGTGAATTCACTCCCCAGTGTTTGGCTGGGGCTGACAAGAAGCAGCAAGGCAGGAAGTGGGACTGGACGGGGACAGGACGGACCACACCCACAACATGGCCTGGCACTCAGGAGTGATCATGGCACACTACGGGCCTGCCTGGCGTGAGCAGCGACGTTTCTCTGTGTCTACTCTGCGCAACTTCGGCCTGGGCAAGAAGTCGCTGGAGCAGTGGGTGACCGAGGAGGCCGCCTGCCTCTGTGCTGCCTTCTCTGACCAAGCAGGTGAGTGATGACGTGAGGGACTCAGTCGGGATCGGGTGCACGGACCAAGGGGCCGATTACCTAATTACACCTGTGTTTCCAGGACGCCCATTTCGCCCCAATGGGCTCCTGAACAAAGCCGTGTGCAACGTCATCGCCTCCCTCACCCAGGGGCGTCGCTTTGAGTATGATGAACCACGCTTAAACAGGCTGATGAAGGCAACCCAGAGGGCATTGGAGGAGGCTGCAGGCACCATGCCACAGGTGCAAAGCTCAAGGAAGTTTTGTGGGTTAGGGGTGTATCCAATGTGGTGCTGAAGAGCTGCTGGAGGGAAGAGCTGGAGCTGGGGGATCCCAGGACGCAGCAATGGAGGGCAGGCAGGATCAGGGACCCCAGGGGAGGTGAAGGAAGCTGTGAGTCCTGCAGGGCTGGAGCATCCGAGCACCTGAGATTAGGATTCAGTTTCTCCTGCACACTAGGTTGTAGACAGCACATGAATGCACCAGTAAGGGGGACAAGCAGGGCCTGGTCCACCCAGGAGACGCGGCTCCAGCCAAAATTTTAGTGAGACCCCACCTGATGAAAACCCAGTCCTCCTGTGACCCCATAGGTGCTGAATGCGGTCCCCATACTCCTGCGTATCCCAGGACTGTTCGACAGATTATTCCAGGGCCAGAAGTCCTTGATGGCCGAGATGGAGGAGATGTTGGCTGAGCACCGCAGGACATGGGACCCCACCCAGCCTCCCCGAGACCTGACTGATGCCTACCTGACAGAAGTGGAGAAGGTGGCTCACTGCCAGGAACAGGGGATGGAGGCTGAGGGTTCCTGGAGGCCCAGCCCTAGCAGATGGGTCCTGCGCATTGCTCGGCAGTCCTTGCTTTGGGCAAGCCCTGAGCCCACTGTATCTCCCTGCACAGGCCAAAGGGAACCTCGAGAGCAGCTTCAATGATGACAACCTGCACATGGTGGTGACTGACCTGTTCACAGCAGGGATGGTGACCACATCCACCACGCTGGACTGGGCCCTCCTGCTCATGATCCTGCACCCGGAAGTGCAGCGTGAGTCCCACTGGGAATGCTGGGTGGAAGATGGGAAGATGGATACGCAGAGTCCTCTGAGCTTACCTGGACCCCTGTGGCTCTGAGCACAGGCTGGGGCAGCCTCCTGCCACAGTGCCCTCCTCCTCCCCAGGGGACAGTTCCTCCATGGGGGACAGCAGGGGTTTCATGCTCAACTCGAGGGTGCTGAGCTGCTGTGGGGACCCTTGTCTGTGCAGGCCGTGTCCAACAGGAGATCGATGAGGTCATAGGGCAGGTGCGACGACCAGAGATGGCAGACCAGGCCCGCATGCCCTTTACCTGCGCCGTGGTCCACGAGGTTCAGCGCTTTGGGGACATTGCTGCTCTGGGTGCACCCCATATGACATCACGTGACACTGAAATACAGGGCTTCCTCATCCCCAAGGTAGGCCTGGTCCTGCCACCTGGCGTCCCCTGTGTCCTCTCACAGTGAGGTGGTTACAGCCTGGGCCTCCCAGTCCTCAATGCCCCGGGCACCCACTGGTACAGCCTGAGCAGGGAGGGCACTGAGCAGAGTCAGTTCCTGTCCTGTCCACACAGAAACCCTGAAGAGTGAGGAGGACAAAGCTGAATGTGTCACACATGCACCAGGAGCCAGTGCTGCAGGACAGGTGGCAGTGAGGGTGCCATGGACCTAGGAAACAGTATGCTACGAGAGGGACAGAGAGGGCCTGAGCAGTTCTTGGGGTGAAGGTCGCTTAATGGAGGCCAGGAGGGGCCAGGTTGTGCCTGTACCCTGAGCCTCAGGATTGGGAGCACAGGTCCCAGCATGGCCACACTCATGCCAGGCTCTTCTGCCCAGGGGACAATGCTCCTCACCAACCTGTCATCGGTGCTGAAGGATGAGGCCGTCTGGGAGAAGCCCTTCCGCTTCCACCCGGGACACTTCCTGGATGCCCAGGGCAAGTTTGTGAAGCAGGAGGCCTTCATGCCTTTCTCCACAGGTGCCTGGGGGTGCTGCCTGCTGCCTGTCCCTGGGGAGAGGGGGTGGACTACAGCCCAGGCTGACTGAGCCCCTGACTCACCCACAGGTCGCCGTGCATGTCTCGGGGAACCCCTGGCCCGCATGGAGCTCTTCCTCTTCTTCACCTGCCTCCTGCAGCGCTTCACCTTCTCGGTGCCTGCGGGGCAGCCCAGGCCCAGCGACCATGCTGTAAACCACACCCTGATGTCCCCAGCCCCCTACCAGCTTTGTGCTGTGGTTCGTTAGTGGGGTGTGGGGTTCCGAGGTCTCATCCCACTGCTCAACAGGTCCTGATCCACAATAAAGCAGTTCCCAGCTCCCATGTTCTTGATTACATGGTTGGTGTCCTGGTCAACCCCTGGCCTTGATGGGTTCTCTTCCCCTGTCTAAAGCACACCAGCCCTACTCATCCTGCTACTGCGTGACTCCGTACAAGACATGGAGACCCCAGTGTCAGAGGGAGGACTTGACCGCATGTATGACATGAACGCCCAGGGTCGTGACAGGTGTGTGGCACCCAGAGAAAAAAGGGAGTCAGTGGGCTGTGGGCATCTAGGAGCCAGGATGAGAAGGCACAGGTGCAGAGGAGGCAGAGTGGGCATGAGCTGGTACTGTGAGCGGGACTTTTTACCTGCTCAGCAAAGGCACATGTGCACTGGCCAGAAGCTGGGCAGAGTGAATAGGAAGAGGAATGTTGGGGGTGGGACTTGAGGTGGATAATTGAGCAGGGCAGTACAGGTCATGCCCGCCATCCAGCCACACCCACCATCGAACCCACCCCCGGGGGTGATCAAGGTGCACTATGGCTTGCGGCTTGGGAGCAGTTCTGTTCTCAGTGTCCACTCTGCAACTCCAGCCTGGGCAAGGAGTCACTGAAGCAGTGGGTGACCAAGGAGGACACCTGCCTCTGGGCCTCCTGCTCTGACCACCGTGGTGGGTGATGGGCTGAGGATGAAGGCAGGATCAGGAGCAGGCACCAAGGGCACAAGCCGTGACCACAACCCTGCTCCCAGGGTGCCCTTGCACCGCAAGGTGCTCCTGAACAGGGCCATGTGCAATGCCATCACGTCTCTCACCCAAGGGCTCTGCTCCCAGGATGATGACCGTGGCTGAGCAGGCTGGTGTGCCTAATGCCGACCGTGCTGCAGGATTCATCAGGCTCAGGGAGACTGTGGGGCGAGGGATGAACCACATGGGTACTTCCTTTCCTTCCATTTCATTTTGCTTCCTCTGTCTCCCGAGAGAGATGGTTGGACCCTGGACCTCATCCAGCCCTATCAACATTATCCTGGCTTCAAGTCACCTTTAGCCTAGGTGCCTGAGCAGTGCACGCATGGTCTACTGGCTGGCCTGGTTGAGAAAACCAACTGGGGCCTGTAAGGCTACTATGCCCTGGTATCTGGGGTCGCCACCACCCCCTTCTGCCACTCCAGCTGACCTGCTTGGAAACAGTCCTCAGGGCCTAGGGACCCAGCAGTGAGCACCCTGTGCTTCCATCTCTGCTTCATTATGAAACTTCATGATGTCAGATCTCAGAACCAAAGCCACTGGGTCAGAGTTCTGACCTCAAAACTGATTGCGTGCTGGGCAGGCTTCTCTGTGGGCTAGTGGAGAAGCAGGAGCTTACCCAGATGTGCAGGAAACATGCATTAGCCTGCTGCAGGGCACCAACCCAGGACCTTAAATACCTCTCTAAAACACAAGAATCCAGCAACATCTGACAGCGATGAAGATCATGTGGGGACACACACCTTGGCGCTGACGATTAATTCCCTGGCTCAGGGGATGGACCCATTAGCTAAGACCGGGAGAGATGTGCAAATCCGGCTTAGGCAAGGGCAATGTCCTTACTCAGCAGGAAGTAGTTACAGAAGATGGGGTGGATCCACATCCTTCAGTAACCCCCAACAAGAGGGTTGGACATTTCTGAGAGGGAAAAGACACAAGTAGGTACCTAGTTGAGGGTCACAAGTTGGAAGCCACCACCACACACCCCTATACAGATCTTTCTGCTACCTGCCAATCAAATGAAAGCTTCCCAGGATGTACTTCCCTCATCTCCTACCTGGAGAAAGTATCGCTCCTATGGCTGGTACCTAAGGAGAGAGAGTGCTCTTGTGCCATAGACAAAAGATGTCAGGTTCAGCCATGTATGGATCATGGAATCAACCAGAACACATTGGCATAGCAGGCCAGGCAACCCTGTTCTGTAGGTCCAGATCCCAACCCCACATCTTAAAACAAACACCAACCTGGCTTGCATCAGCACAGCTCTGCGTGCTTGTTCCAGCCCCTGCTCGTGTTTTTGGGTCACCCATCAGGAAATGTGCATGGGTTGCTCCTGGTGATCACCTGGTGTGGACTGGCTTTGCAGCCTTAGACAGGTGTGCCAGGAGACGCAAGATCGTTCATGCTCTCCTTCTTTCTCTAACTGAATTTCAAATGAATGAAAACCACAAAACAAATGAACAAAAGAGAGCAAAGATTAATGGGAAAGACATATGAGAGGAGACTGCATCAGGTGATCACCTCGAGTCCTCTGACAGCCTGCTCCTGTCTCAGCCCATCAGCCAGCTGCGTGGTCAGGGAAGGCAGCGCAGAAGCCAGTGGCCTCCTGGGTCCTGGTGTTCCAGCGACTTCTTGCCCAGGCTGAAACTGTGAACAGGATATACACCTAAAGCTCAGCCAGGCAAGTCCCTGACCATGGTCACCATGGAGGAGGAGGGATCCAAACGTGAAAGTAGCCTAGACTGGACACACCCAAGACCCAGCACGTAACAACCCCCAGCGTGGACCTCTGGTGTTGGCATGCCCACCCTAGGCCAACCAAGCCCACAAGCCTCAGTGAGCCACTGAGTCTAAATAGGATGCTGACAATACCCCAGGGTCCCTCAACTGGCCTTGTTACACCCAGACTTTACCCCTATCCCTGCGACTTTGACCACACCAAACAGTGGACAACAGTGTGTGCAGTGACTGACCTGGGGCAGGGGAACTGACCCCATAAAGACCCAGAGAGCAGGCTCAGGGCACTGCCCCGGCTCTCAGCTCTCTCTATCGCAGTTACGCAACAGCGCTGTCTGCATGAGTCCCCGGGAGAAACAGGCTGGATGCTCAGGCCTGGTCTTGTTCATTGCAGCTCTGGACTGCTGACATCCATTTAGATTCTTTGTAGTAATCAACCACACAGTATGGACAACAGCACTTCTGGTACTGTGAGGGCATGTAACAGTTCAGGGTGTCTGATGGGGTTCCAGGTGACTCCAACACTCTCACCATCCAGGGGCTGGGCTGTGGCCCTCCACCCAGCAGCCATGCTTTCGTCTGTGGCTCCCCTGAGCTGATTGGCACGCTGTGTGGCTGTAGTCACCACACTGGCTCACGTGTGCCGCTTCTGAGCCTGCAGTGCCCATGTCAGGGATGGAGCCCAGCAGTCAGGGAGGAAGAATGAGGTGGCTGTAAGTGACTTAATGCGGGAATGGGACCCATCTCGACCAAGGGCTGAGCAGGGGCAAGTATAGACTCAGTAAGCACAATGCAGCTGGGAACTGCTTTATTTTGGATAAGGACACACTGAGGAATGGGATGGTGACTTGGCCCCCAGGACTAGCGAACCACAGCACAAAGCTGGTAGGGGGCTGGGGACATCACAGAACCATAAATACCATGGTCGCTGGGCCTGGGCTGCCCCGCAGGCACCGAGAAGGTGAAGCGCTGCAGGAGGCAGGTGAAGAAGAGGAAGAGCTCCATGCGGGCCAGGGGTTCCCCGAGACATGCACGGCGACCTGTGGGTGAGTCAGGGGCTCAGTCAGCCTGGGCTGTAGTCCACCCCCTCTCCCCAGGGACAGGCAGCAGGCAGCACCCCCAGGCACCTGTGGAGAAAGGCATGAAGGCCTCCTGCTTCACAAACTTGCCCTGGGCATCCAGGAAGTGTCCCGGGTGGAAGCGGAAGGGCTTCTCCCAGACGGCCTCATCCTTCAGCACCGATGACAGGTTGGTGAGGAGCATTGTCCCCTGGGCAGAAGAGCCTGGCATGAGTGTGGCCATGCTGGGACCTGTGCTCCCAATCCTGAGGCTCAGGGATGATATGGTGCCCTCCTGGCCTCCATCAAGGACCCTCTGGCCAAAGTGCTCAGAGCCTTTGTCTCTAATAGCAAGCCCTGCCCTGATGCCATGGCACCCTCACTGCCACCTGTCCCTGCAACGTTGACTCCTGGTGCACATGTGACACATTCTGCTCTGTCCTCCTCATTCCCGGGGCTCTCTGTGTGGGCAGGACAGGCCCTGCCTCTGCTCAGTGCCCACTCTTCCGAGGTTGACCCAGTGAGTGCTGGAGCATTGAGGACTGGGAGGCCTGGGCTGCACCCAACTCACTGTGAGATGACCAGGTGACCCGTCAGGCCTACCTTGGGGATGAGATAGCCCTGCACTTCTGTGTCACATGATGTCCCCAAAGCACTGAACCTTATGAACCACAGCGCAGGTGAAGGGCATGTGGGCCCGGTCTGCCATCTCTGGTGGCCGCACCTGCCCTATGACCTCATCGATCTCCTGTTGGACACGGCCTGCACAGACAAGGGTCCCCACAGCAGCTCAGCACCCTGGAGCCGAGCCTGGACACACTGCTGGCTCCTGTGGAGGAGCTGTCTGCATAGGAGGAGAGCACTGTGACAGGAGGCTGCCCCAGCCTGTGCTCAGAGCCACAGGGGTCCAGGTCAGCTCAGAGGCCTTTTCTGTCTGGCGTCTGTCCTTCTCAATTCCCACCACCACCACCATAGACAGAGTTGCACTTTTGGGCGCAGGACCATGAGCAGGAGGGCCCAGTCCAGCGTGGTGGATGTGCTCACCATCCCTGCCATGAACAGTCAGACACCACAACATGCAGGTTGTCATCATTGAAGCTGCGCTCGAGGTTCCCCTTGACCTGGTTAGGGAGAGAGGGTGGACTCAGGGCTAGGGGGAGGAAACCCTCCAATGCACCCCCATTCTCCAGAGGCTGCCCAAGGTTGGGGTTACTGAGTGAAGCACAGGTCCTTCCTGCCAGTGTGGGGCCCTGGACGTTTCACCCCCCAGCCTCCATTCCTTGCAGTGAGCCACCTTCTCCCCCTCTGCCAGGAAGGCATCAGTCAGATCTCGGGGAGGCTGGGCAGGATCCCATGTCCTCCAGTGCTCAGCCAACATTTCATCCAGCTTTGCCTTCAAGACCTTCCACCTAGGGAGGAACCTGTTGAGCAGCCCTGGGATGCACAGGCGCACGGGGGCCACACTGAGCATCTGTGGGGCCACGGAGGAGTCTGCCTGGGTCTGACTGTGCTGGGTATACCACAAAACTGGCAGAGGCTGCCACTCCAAAGTGGATCAGTGCCAGCTGGTCCCCCGAGTGAGTGGTGAGGTACATCAGTACAACACCAGTCTCCAAGCTTAAATATTGTTATTCTCATTCCCTATAAGGCAGACAGTTTCCTGAGCCTCCCCTGGGCTGCTGACCTCCCAACCTCTAGAGCCACCCTTGCCCACACAGTCCTTCGAGGCCCGACAACTCCTCTACTGTGGTCTGGATTGTTTCCATCAGCCTGGTCAGCCGTGAGTCTTTGTATTCAAAATGGCGCCCGTGGGTGAGTGAGGCAAATGACATTGCACGAGGCTTTTTGCAGGAGTGCTTTGGGGCTGAAGGGCATCCTGTGGGGTAGAGAATCTCTCAGGGGTCAGTGCTTTGATGTCTGCCCGTGAGTCTGCCTTTCCCCTCAGCGCATCACCCACCTGCATGCTCACAGAAGGCAGCACAGAGGCAGGCGGCCTCCTCGGTCACCCACTGCTCCAGCAACTTCTTGCCCAGGCCAAGGTAGCGCAGGGTGGACGTGGAGAAGCAGCGCTGTTCACGCCAGGCAAGCCCATAGTGTGCCATGACAATCCCTGCAGGGGTGGTCCTGTTAGTGTCGTGGTCTCAGAACAGTATCACTACAGATCCCACCTCCAACCCCAACCCCCTAGCTCTTCTTCCTTTTGGTTCTGCCCACCAACCTGGGGACTGCACAGGCTCTACCCACAGCACCTTCCTGCTCCTGGTTCAAGTCCTGTCCATAGCCTTGCCTCCTGTGATAGCCCTGTCCCTGGTCCTGCCCCCTCTGTGCTTGCAACTTCTCATCCAGTTTCTACACAACCACACCCTCTGGTCACTCTGTCCTCTGGATCCTACTCAACTGTCATGTCCCCATATGTCCTTGTCCGGATTGCAGTCACCCCACCAGCCTGTCCAGCTAATACATACTCTCTGCCACCCCTTACCTTGGGAGCGAGGCCCAAGGCGCAGGTGCTCGAAGAGGGGTCTGCGTGGATGGTCCCCACAGGTCACCAGTGCCTCACGCATGGCTGCCAGCCTGTTGATCATGACCGCTGAGGTCCAGGCTAGCTGTAGGCTGAATACATCCCCATGGCGGCCCCGCAGCTGCAGAGGGAGGGGCATAGCAACCCAGCACGTAAAAGGCATGCAGGTCTGGTCTGCCATCTCTGGTGGCCGCACCTGCCCTATGACCTCATCGATCTCCTGTTGGACACGGCCTGCACAGACAAGGGTCCCCACAGCAGCTCAGCACCCTGGAGCTGAGCCTGGACACACTGCTGGCTCCTGTGGAGGAGCTGTCAGCATAGGAGGAGGGCACTGTGGCAGGAGCCTGCCCTGGCCTGTGCTCAGAGCCACAGGGGTCCAGGTCAGCTCAGAAGCCTTTGCCTGTCCATCTCTGCATCCTCTGGAATCCCCAGGGGAGGCTCACGCTGCACTTCCGGGTGCAGGACCATGAGCAGGTGGGCCCAGTCCAGCGTGATGGACATGGTCACTATCCCTGCTGTGAACAGGTCAGTCACCACCAGGCACAGGTTCTCATTGTAGCTGCTCTCAGGGTTCCCCTGGGCCTGGTCCGGGCTGGGGATAGGAAACTTCCAATGCAGCTTCACTCTCCAATGGCTGTCCAAATGAGGGGTTAATGAGTTATGCACAGGTCCTCCCGGCCAGGCCTGGGCTTCTTGGGTCCTTCAGTCTCCATCCCCTGTTCCTGGCAGTGAGCCACCTTTTCCACCTCGCCCAGATAGGTGTCAGGTCTCAGGGTGGCTGCATGGGGTCCCGTGTTCTACAGAGCTCACCCAGCAACACCTCCATCTCTGCCATCCAAGTCTGTCCGTGGTTGAGCCTGTTGAACGGCCCTAGCATGCGCAGGATCACGGGGATTAGATTAGCAACTGTGCAGTCAAGGATACTGCCTGGGTCTGCCTGTCCTGGCCTCACCTTTACTGTGGCAGAAGCTGCCACTCCAGTGTGGTCCAGGGCCTGCCTGTCCCCTCCAGTGAGCGCCTGCCTTTCCCGGCTGGTACCTTTGTGTTCTGCCCTGGCCCTGGGGTACAGAAGGACAAACCCAGATCCAACCTCAGGTGCTTGGAGCCTCCACCATACAGGATGGATGGAGCCTCCCTGGGGGCAGCTGACCCTCCCTGTTCCCCTCTGCTGTGTCCTGGTATCCCCTAGATCCAGGTCGCCACTCCTGGCAAGCCCTTTCATCACTGCATATGGATGTACCCTCGCCCACCAACCTCCCTGAGCCTGGCACCTGTGGCAGGGCATCTGATGACTCCTACAGCGTGGTCTAGATAGTTGCATCAGCCTGTTTAGCCAGCTTTGTATTCAAAGCTGCACTGTAGGTGAGCAAGGCAATCCCATTGCACATGACTTGGTTCAGGAGGGCTTTGGGGCTGATGGGGCATCCAGGGACAGTGTGCCGTTTTGGTTGTCTCCTGGTCCTCACCCATGAGGTCTCCTGTGTCCCTCGGCCTATCATCCACCTGCGTGGCCATCCTGGCTCGCAAGAGCGACCTCCCCATGTCCAGCCCCTCCCCCTCGGGACAGAGAGCCACCAGAGAGCTGAGTGCAGTGTTCCGCATTGTCTGTGTTCTGACTTGGTGCTGAAAAGGGCCGAACTCTGGATGTCAGCTTAGGAGCCTGCAAGCGTCTGGGCTTCTGAAGTTCTATAGGTGGATACCAGAGGGAGCAAAGGTTAGTGGTTATGGAAGATTCTAGAAACAAATGGCACTTTCTAAAGAAGGAAGCTCCTGAGGCCTGTAAGAGGCACAGTGCTGGAGATGATGACCCAGCGGGAATAGCTCTGAGCCTGGGGCCCGGGGTCTGAAGTGGTCAGTAGTCAGGGAAAATGTGTGAGCAGGAGTGGTGCTGGTCATGCAGAGGCTGACAGGGAACCATGGTGGACTCATGAATCACACAGGAGGTTCTGCACAGTCGGTGAAGTGGTGCCCATGTCACTCTGTCCCCAAATATGCACTCAATCTTGTCCTGAATGCTCTGTCTCTCCTTCAGTAACAAAACAAGAAGTCTCTTAACACACAGCACTCAGCTTCCTTTCCTTTCTCTCCCGTTTTCTTGGAGAGAGGTGTTGAGACCTGGGCAGGGACTTCAGCCCTTATAATGTTAGCCTGGCTTGGGGAGAACACGGACTATTGGTGCCTGAGTGGTAGGGTTGGGGCGGTTGGCTAGTGAGGCCATATCCCTGATCAGCAGTGAGTACTTACAGAAGGTGGGATAAACTTCAACCATCAGCAGCTCCCAAGGTGAGTGGTGAAGCTCTGAGGAAGAATGAAGTGGCACAAGTAGGTAGCCAGCTCAGGGTCACAACTTGGGAGCCAGCCTCTTTCTGCTACTTGTCAGTCAAAGGAAAGCTGTCCATGTTGTGTCCTCTTGTCTGGTACTGGCCTCACGAGCAGCCTGGCAATGGTTGGTACAGCCTCACAGACACAAGAGCTGCACGTGCATCATGGAGTCAAGGCAGAACACGTTGGTGTAACAGGCTGGTCATCCCAGTTCTGTAGGTCCAGACCCCACTCCACCGTCTACATCAACCACCAGCCCAACGAGCTGCTCCAGCTCTGCAGCTTTGTTCTCTCCTGCTCGTGCCCTGGAGGAAGCAGTGGAGGATGGTCGCTGAACAAGGATCCCAGCACCACCCACGAGGGGGCCCTGCATGAAGCTCCTGGCACTGGCCTATCAACCCTGCCATTGTTGCTATAGGTGGATGGGTTATGAGAAGGAAGATTCTCTCTTCCTCTCTTGTAACTCCGACTTCAAGCAAATAAAAATTGTAGGACAAACAGAAATCAGAAAGAGACTAAAGGAAAAAATCCTGTGGGGGCTAGGAGAATGTGGTCAGGGCTTCACCTTCTACAATGCCTCCCTCCAACAGCCTACTTGTGGGCTCAGCCCACCACCCACCCATGAGGTTGGAGAAGGTGGCACAGAGGCAGGCAGTCTCCTAGGTCACCCACTGTCCAGCAACTTCTGGTACACACATGGAAGCTTAATCGTTCCTGCCACAGGAACATAGTGTAGCATGACCACCCCTAAGGTTGGAATGGATTGTGGGAGTGGCCTGGACCACCTAGCTCTAGTCCCATGTCCTCCACACTCCAGCGGGCCCATCTTGCTGTAGGTTTTCGGTCCAGATTACCAGGAATCCCACCCACAGTCCTGCCTGCTGTGGTAGTCCAGACCCCACCTCCGGCCCCTCTGCACTCTGCACCTTCTCATCCCGACTCCTAGACAACCACACTCACCAATGAGCTCTTGCTCTGGCTCTACACCTGTTGTGGCCTCAGTTGTCCTGAAGTGGACGCCCCTTCCCTCATGGAGTCCAGTCCCTGATGCTCTAATTCTGATCCTGCCCTCTGCTGGAGGCATGGGAAGGCAGCAGAGGGTGTTTCAAGTGCCTGGGTCCCTGCACCCACACATGAGACCTGGAGGGAGCGCCTGGCTGCTAGCCTCAAACAGTTGAGCAATTGCCCATGTGGCCATTTGGGAAGTCAAACAGCAGTTGGAAGATCTCTGTCTCTTGCATGTCTCTCTTGTAACTGTCTATCGGATAAAAACTTCATAAACAAACAAGCCAAAAATCAGCGTGGTCTGAGTGCAGCAAGCCAGTCACAGAGTCCCCGCAGTATGAGTCCCCAAGATGGCTGATGTCCAGTGATCTGAGTCACAGCAGAGAAGTGACAATGGCAGCTAGCAGGGGGTTTGGAGGAGTGGATGGTGGGGGGGTGGTCTTGTGGGTGAGCAGTTCAGTTTCTAGAATGAAGAGAGTTCTGTGAGTGACGGCTGTTCTGTCAGTGTGCTTACCCACCATGCATTGCACAGCTGAGAGGAGCCAGCAGTGTGCCTTTTAGACTCTAGGTCTACTCCCTTGCACATAGGAACACAGATGCTCAAAGTCACAGGATGACCTTGCTCTAAGAGTTGAGGGGTGCCTGGGCAGCAGGTGGACGAGTCCAACCCCAAATTCTGTAAGGAATCACTGGGGCTGCACAGGCTGCTGGGAAACACACCTGGGAGCCCAGGGTGGCCCTTCCTGACTCCAGACTTTCCCGTACATGAGACCTTGACTACTGCACCACCACTGGAGACCAGTGCGTCCTAGGCAGGAGACCTGGGATGTAGCAGTCTGACCTTGGGCAGGGTTAACAACCTCATCCAGGTGACTGACCCCCACAAAGCCCTGGATGGTAGGCTCAGGCACTGCCCGGCTCCCAGCCCTCTCTACCCCTGTCACACGCAGTGCTGGGAGCACTCAGTGCTGTGTGGATGAGTCCCGGGAGGGACAGGCTGGATGCTCAGGTCTGAGCTTGCTCAGTGCAGCCCCATGTGCCTTCCACTACTTGTAACTTCAATCTTTGTCCTCTGTTGTAATCAGCCACACAGTGAGGACAACGTTTCAGGTTCTGTGAGGGCTTCTAACAAACCAGGGAGCCGGAGGGACGATAGGGGACCCCTACAATCTCCCCAGAGCCTGCATAACATCCTACTCACACACACCCATCTTGGTCCTCTTGGTGCCCAGACTGAGGCAAGGCTGCTGGGCAGCCTTTGCACCTGAACACACATCTAGATGGGGTGGCAGTGGGTGACTCGGTGGGCTATTGGTTCCAGGCTTTGGGTCAACAAGCTTCGGATGGACCGCAGTGGACATGGGAGATGGATGGGGCAGAGGTGGTGCAGGGTGAGGTAGGGGCTGCAGAACCCACTCAGCCAGGGTCTGATAGGCAACTAGCGATGGACTCAGCAATCACACAGGAACTATGAGACAACGTTATTGTGGATTGGGGCTGTTTGAGAAGTGAATTGAGAACTCAAGCCCCCAACTACAGACCAAAGCACAGAGCTAGTAGGCAGCTGGGGTCATAAGGGTGCCAAAAGCCCCGTGGTCGCTGGGCCTGGGCTGCCCCACGGGCACCGAGAAGGTGAAGCGCTGCAGGAGGCAGGTGAAGAAGAGGAAGAGCTCCATGCGGGCCAGGGGCTCCCCGAGACACACGCGGCGACCTGTGGGTGAGTCGGGCTCAGTCAGCCTGGGCTGTAGTCCACCCCCTCTCCCCAGGGACAGGGGCAGCAGGCAGCACCCCCAGGCACCTGTGGAGAAAGGCATGAAGGCCTCCTGCTTCACAAACTTGCCCTGGGCATCCAGGAAGTGTCCCGGGTGGAAGCGGAAGGGCTTCTCCCAGACGGCTTTGTCCTTCAGCACCGATAACAGGTTGGTGAAGAGCATTGTCCCCTGGGCAGAAGAGCCTGGCATTAGAAGGACCAAGCTAGGATCTGGGCCCTGGTCCACACTTGAGAAACGGCTCCAGCACCTTTGCTGTCCTGGTTGCAAGTCCTGCCCACAGCCCTGATTCTTGAGACAACTCCGCCCTTCTCCCCGTGCTCCGCCCCTTCTGACACTTCGACAACCACACCCTGCTCAGGGGTCTTTGATTCCTGTGCGCCTGTCATACCCTCAGTAGTCTTTGCTCCAAATGTGGTCACCACCCTAACCAAGATTGCCCTGTCCTGCCAGGAGTCATTCTCCCCAAGACACCTTGCCTTGGGAGCAAGGCCCAAAGTCTAGGTGCTCCAAGATGGGTCTGTGTGGGTGGTCGGAGCTACAGAGGTGGGACAGCTCCACACATGTTGCCAAGCCTGAGGCACTGCATCTGTGCACATCGGTGTGACCTCTACAGTCTCCGCCTGCTCACACTTCCCAGGACCCCCGCCTGCTCACACCTCCCAGGACCCCTGCCTGTTCACACCTCCCAGGACCCCCGCCTGGCCTGCAAGTGTCCTTCCAGCTCGCAGTCCTCCTCACTCTGCTTCCTGATCTAAATGGTGCTGAGGCCCCTGGTGGCCACAGAGGGACTTGGAGGCTGAAGAAGCGTGCGTGGCCCAAGGAGCCCAATCCCTACAGGAGCCCAGCCCCACTTAAAGGCTCTGTGTTCCCAGAACTCACCTTGGAAACTCCTGGGTCCTCCAAGCCTGCACTGTGCCCTCCCAGACAGCCCTTCAAACAACTCCCTCTGCTCCCCCTGCTCTTGTCCAGTTGTGGCGTCCCCCTCCCGTTGTACTACTAGTGGCTCCATCAGCTCTGATGGCATGTTCATCTCCTTCTTCAGCTTGCTGAAGCAGTTTGTGGGGTCCTGGAAGTCCACCTGCAGCAAGTTGCCCAGGTCCGGCAGTGCCGAGGGGCCTGGTAGTTAGCATGCAGCCCAGCTTGATAGCAGATCCACCAGGAACATGAAGATGACGACAGTCATGGCCTTGGCAGTCAGGAAATGCCCAGTCAGCAGCCCCTGGATACTGTGCTGCCCCTCGGGTCCTTTGCTTATGCTTCATGTGCCACCAAGCTGCGTCCTGGCACCAGGCAAGACTGTGCCCTCACAAAGGGAGCAGGCACCAGCCTTTGGTTTTGTCTTTGCCTGGAGGCATCAACTTAAGAGAATGAGGTGGAATGTATGTACTTCTTGCTGGCAGAGGGGGCAGGGCCAGGAGGTTGTGGGCACAGAGGGCAGCTGGGAAGTTTTCCTCCCTTCTCCCTTTGCACTCACTGTGACTTGGGAGGCAAGTGCCTCTCTTGCTACGCTGGTTGTGCTGAGCTGAGTCCTGGGAGCTGGCCATGTGGACCCCAATTCAGAGGAGCTCATGTCCACGACGCAGATAGCCAATGGGCCAGGCACCAGGGCCCTAAGGGTTAGATGGCCAGTGGCTCAGGCTGTAGCAGAGACATAGATCTTGGCTGGCAGAACCAGGAGGACTGGCACTACAGGGCAAAGGGACCTGGACAAAGGACAGCAGTGACAGGGATGGCCTGTGCAGGTGAGGCTCAGGAGCACAGGACAGCTGGCAGGGCTCTGTGCTTTTCAAACATTTTTAAAGATTTATTTACTTTTGTTGGAAAAACAAATTTTCAGAGACAAAGAGAGAGAGCTTCCATCCACCAATTCACTCCCCGAATGGCCACAATGCCTGCCGCTGAACCAATTCAAACCCAGGAATCTGGAACTTCTTCCAGGTCTCCCACATGGATGCAGCTCACAAGGCTTTGTGCCATCCTCTGCTATTTCCCAGGTCATAAGCAGGAAGTGGCACCAATGGACACCCACAAGCTCATCAGTGGGGCTCAAGTATCCCAGCCCTGCTGGGCACACTCCACCCTACCCTTGTATCCTAGACGCCAATGGCCCAGGAGCTCCTCAAGCCCGTCTATTGTTGGATATGCTAGAAAATAGGCCGTGGTCCAACCCATCTCTCCCAGGAGGCAGAGGAAAAGAAAAGAAAGAAAGAAGGTTCTCTCTGTGTTTAAGTTATTTTTTTTTTTTTCTTGATAGCAGAAATTATTGCAGTAGAAGGAACGATGGGGCAATGGGATCAGATCTGTCTCCTTTGGCATAAAAGCATCACAGGTGGCCTAACCCACTTTGCCAGGATGCTGGTCCCTCCCATGTGGTTTCTGAGTCCACCTTGGCCCCGGGTGGGGACCCTGGCTGGGATGGGTCCTTGTCCATCTTCCCTGACCACGGCTCCATCTGAGAACCGGGCCCCAGGATGAGAGATATTCACACTGTATCATCATCTCCAGTTTTGTTTTGTTTTGTTTTGCTACAGAATGAAAAATTGTGCACCTGTGCATGGAAGCTGGGTGGAGCCACCTGGAGCCGTGATGAAGGACACGTGTTGGACACACACCCTAATGCAGAACCCATTGCCTGTTACCTGACCCCAGTCATTTCCTCTGTCATAGGATGGCCTCAAAATACCTCCACACTTCCTGGATGCCCAGGCACCCCAGTTCTCATGTCCTGTCCTTGACTGGACTTGAAAAGCACAGGCCCCAGCTTTTGCATTCCCATGTGCCTCACCCACGTGCACCGGCCATCTCTGGGCTTCTTGTCCCATGTCCAGGTCCCCTTGACCTGCAGTGTCAATCCTCCAGGCTCTGCCAGCCAACGTCCACCTCTCAGCCTGGCCAGTGGCCACCTAACCCTCAGAGCCCTGGCAGCCTGGCAGCTGTCTGTTCCGTGTCAAGGTCTACATGGCCAGCTCCCAGGGCTCAGGCTAGCAGCACCAGCATGCCACAGGTTGCGTTGCCTCCCATGTACAACTAACTGCAAAGGGAGGAGGTAGCAAAACTTCCCAGCACCCCTCTGTGTACACGACATCCTGGTCCTGCACCCCTGCCAGAGGTAAACATGCTCTATTCCAGAATGTTCCCTGAGTTGCATGCCCCCAGGGGCACTGTCTGCTCCCATGGTTAGAACACAGCCCTGCTAGTGCCAGTTGAGTGACACACAAAGCATAGCAGGTGGACCTGAGTGGACGGGAGTTAGCCATCAGGCAGCTGGCCTGGAATGTCGTGACAGCCATGGCGCTGCCATGGTCATTGTCCCGCTCCTGGCAGACCTGAGCACAGGCACCAGCACTGCTCTGCAAGCCCCCACAGCGCTGCAGAGCCTGGGCAACCTGTTGCGGGTGGGCATCCGGGACCCACCGACAATCCTACAGGTGAAGGTGGAGAGGATCAGGCAGCGAGGGACCTGTGGAGCCGTCGGAAAAGACTGAGCCTGACCCCACAGACTGCACAGCGCAGTTGGGTAGAGGGAGTGGTGTGAGGGGCTGCCTGCGAGGGCTCGGTGCAGGTCTGGAGAACCTCAGAGTTTCCAAGGTGAGCTCTGGGAACACAGAGGTTTAGTGAGGGGCTGGGCTCCCATGGGGAAGGGGCTCCTCAGGCCACACATGGTGCTGTAGCTTCCACATCCCTGAGGCTATGACTTTAGGGTCCAGGGCCTCAACACCGTTTAGATCAGGAAGCAGAGTTGGGGGAGCTGGGAGCTGGAAGGACACCTGCAGGAAGGTGGGGATCCTGGGAAGTGTGAGCAGGTGGTGTCTGTGGAGGATAGGGAGCCCCAGAAGCACCAGGTCCCAGCCACCACAGGCCCAGCTGTGGTGACCCAGGTGAGTGTCCGTGTGGTGTGTCCTGAGCTTCCCTCTGCAGCTGCAGGGCTGCCTGGAGGCCCTGTTAAAGGGCCATTGGTGACCTGTGGCAAGGACACCTCTCATTGCAGACAGACCTGTCTGCAGCAGCTGGGCTTCGGCCTCGCACCCAAGCAAGGGGTGCTGGAGGGAAAACTGACTCCCGGCAGGACAGGGTGATGTGGAGCGAGGCCATTGACTTCATCTGCAATAAGCACTCCTTGGTGAAGCCGAGGCCTTATGTCTTTCTCAGCAGGTGCTTGGCAGTGCTGGCTCCTCCGCCCTTCACTGAGCCCGACACTCACTGGTAGTTGTGTGTGTCCGGGGAACCCCTGGCTGCGTGGAGCTCTTCCTCATCTTCACCTGCCTCATTTAGTGCTTCACCTTCTTGGTACTTGCAGGGTAGCCTCGGCCAGTGACCATGGGGTGACCCGGACCCTGATGACCCCAGCCCCCACAGCTTTGTGCTGTGGTTCACTAGGTGGGAGACAATGAGTCCCTCTCAAATAAAACAAGTGAAACTTTTTATAAAAGAAGCTGCTGGGGGCGGGGGAGGCAGGGAAATACAACACAGCATCCATTGGAAATCAAGTCAACCTGGGCTTCCCTATCGATTCTCTAAGAATCATCTTAGAAGGCTAAAGCTGGACCTGGACGATGGCTCAATAGCTAAATCCTCACCTTGCACACACTGGGATCCCATATGAGTGCGATTTCATGTCCCAGTTGCTCCACTTCCCATCCAGCTCCCTGCTTGTGACCTGGGAAAGCAGTAAAGGATGGTCCAAAGTGTTGGGAGACCCAGAGGAGACTCCTGGCTCCTGGCTTTGGATCAGCTTAGCTCTGGTCCTTGTGGCCATTTGAGTAGTGAAACAGCGGATGGAAAATCTTTATCTCTCCTTCTCTAGCTAAATCTTATCTGCCTTTTCAATAAAAATAAATGAATAGTTTTTTCTTTTAAAAAAGGATAAAGCCTTTTGCTATGATAAGCAAACCAACAGCAGTGCCAGCACGTCACCTATCAAAAGTGCAGTCATCAAGGGGAAACGCAAGTATTAAAAAGAAAATGACATGACACCTCTAACAAATAACTCTCAAACAGCACATTACAAGGGAAAGTATTTTCATTGGTTTCCCAATAAGGAATTCAAATAATTATCCGAAGGAAATTCACTGAGATAGAATACAGAGAGAAAATACAACAGAATTCAGAAAATAACTTACAACAAGAAGAAAAGCAGAGATAAATTTCACCAAGGAGAACTGGACAAAAATCTTGAAACCAAAGAACAAGTGAGATCAAAATACACACACACACACAAGCCACACCCAGTTCGACTGGAGCACACGCTGATGTCTTGGAATTTCCTCCAGAAAAGCAACCTGTTGAGCCTCTTGCGAAGTCTCAGATGTGTGCAGAACAGCGAGATTCGTTGTAATTATGGGACAAGGGTGACCAGTGCCCAGTAACATTCTCCTTCCATTTGAGACCTCATCAGCATGGCCTGTTCTGCTCATATTTCTACTAGCAATCGGTCTTCATTTCAGAACTGCTTGCAAAGCTCTGCCTACAGCATTCTAAGCTTTCTCTAGTGTGCCCCTTCAAGGTTCTTCCATCCAAAGGCTTCTCCACATTTTCTGGAAGAGTTAACAGTAACAACTGTACTTCCATGGTGGCAAAATCTGTTAATCAGGATTGTCTTGTGATGTGGAATCAGTAGCGTGTGTACATAGGTCAATGAAAGGAGATTGGTTAGGGGAGCTGAATCATGTGACCGCAGCAGCTCCTGAGTCCCATGACAGACTGGGATCCTGGCAGCATGGCTCAGAACAGGCTGAAGGCCGTCGGAACCGCTGAACATGGTGTGCAAATCTCCATTTGAAGTCACAAGACTGAGCTCCAGCAAGAGGTAAGTACTGAATCCAAAGGCCAGCAGCTGATGTCCTTGGCATGAGTCAAGTGTGACCCGGCCCTCAGCGTGACAGATTCATTTGTCTTCAGCATTCAGTCTGTCTAGATCCTGAGCCTGCTGATGATGACTGGCTAAACCTACCTAGTCCACTCAGACTCATGTGCTCATCTTGTTTGAAAACACCCTTACGCCTGGCACGATAGCGTAATGGTTAAGGTCCTCACCTTGAACTTGCCGGGATCCCATATGGGTGCTGGTTCTAATCCCGGCAGCTTCACTTCCCATCCAGCTCCCTGCTTGTGGCCAGGGAAAGCAGTCGAGGATGGCCCAAAGCATTGGGATCCTACATCTGCTTGGGAGACCCGGAAAGAAGTTCCTGTCTCCTGGCTTTTGATTGGCATCTTTGCAGCCAATTGGGGACTGATTCATCGGACGGGAGATCTTCCTTTCTGTCTCTCCTCCTCTCTGTACACCTGCCTTTCCAATAAAATAAATAAATCTTAAAAAAAAAAAAAGGAAGAAAACACCCTTACGCATACAACCAAAGTAACCCTTCCATGTTTCTAGATATTTCTTAACCAAGTCAACATCATAAAAAGAACCATGGAAATACATATAAGCTACTAAAGCTGAGCTGTGAAGACAGAGAATGCCTGAACAGATCAACAATGAGCCAAGATATTGAATCACTACAGAGCATATCCTAACAAAGGAAAGCCCAGGACCTGCTGGATTCACTGCTGAGTTCTGCAAAAGATTTAAGAAAGTGATGCCAGTTCTGTCCAGCTATTCTAACAAATTCAACATGAGGGAATTCTCCCAAACTCATTCTGTGACTCCAGATTTACTCTGATATCAAAACAAGGCAAACCCATAATAATAATTAAAAAAGAAAACTAATGCCAATATCCCCAGTGAACATGGATGTAAAACTTCTTTACAAAATCCTGGAAACCTATTTTAAGAGCACATAGAAAGAGCTGGGATTTATTTAGGAATGTGAAGTTAATTCAACACACAACAATTAATAATCACAATGCAACACATCAACAGGTCGAAAGACAAGTGGATTAGCATCTCAAGGGGTGTAGAAAGCCAGCTAATCTCGACCTTCATAATAAAAACCCTCAACATGTTAGGTATAAAAGGCACATACCTCAATATTGTCTTAGCCAGTGTCATGCTATAGGTGGCAATGCAAAACAAGTATCCACTAAGATGTGAAACAACACAAGAATACACACATTCAAGACTCCTACTCAATATGGGACTGAAGTCTCAGCTGTAGTAACTAGGCAAGAATAAGAAACAAGGGCATGCAAATTGGGGGAAGAAAAGTCCCATAATATGCTTGTAGATGATATGCTCTTCCATGTAGGAAAAGCAGAAGACTACACACACACACACACACAAACCGTTGGAAATGACAAATTAATTTGGTAAGTTGTAGGATTAAGAAATTTTACATACAAAGCATACTAGCATTTATTGTTGTTAATTAAATTTTTTTACTTGAAAGGTAGAACAGGAAGAAGGAGGAGAAAGAACCTCTACCTGCTGGTTTACTCTCCAGCTGCTTGTATCAAAGAACATTAGAATGAAAACTATACAGAATCTAGCCAAAAAACAAGTACAACTCAACAACAAACGGCCACTGACGGTAATTGCAGAGTTGTCACATTGTAGTGTCCTAGCAGAAACCAGTCAGACGTGCAGAATATTAAGGAAGTATGAGAGAAAAACCAATCACAGAAGTGTCCCAGATATTAAAATGTGAAATCCACTTACTTACATATATTCAAGACGCTAGCAAAAGTCAAGTTTAGTACAGGAAGGGAAAGTGACCAGTGAATATCCTGCTAGTGTGGGACTACACATGATGTGACAAAGGTTACATGGAAGAAGTGAAGAATATTTAGAGTTGGAAAGTACAATGACTGAAATGAAACTCACTCCAGAGGTTTATGAACAGATGAGAGGAGGCAGGAGACAGAATCAGGGAACACAGAGACGGGTCCCCTGAGGGCATCCACTGTGAGGAACTCCTCAACAAGCCTGAGCAGCCACACTGACGCTCGGCCTGCCTAGCTCCCCACCTGCTTGCAATGAGTGTCCTGGACACCAAGGCAAACAGAAGGTCTCAATGGAAAACTTCCCCGATGTGGCAAAGAACGATCTCCTAGCCTAGAAGCTAACAGGACTTCAGGATTAACTCAAAGACATCTACACCTATTAGCGCAAGACTTCAGAAATCCGTCCATACCTTACCTGTGAGATTCACCAGGGCCTATGAGATGGCATGAGGAAAAAGAGCACTCCCACATAATCTGCCTGCAGTGCTGCCATCCGATGTGTGCAATGGTTCGAGTCCCAGATGCTCCATTTCTGATCCAGGCCCCTGCCTGTAGCCTGGGAAAGCAGCAGAGGATGGTCCAAATCCTTGGACCCCTGGTCCTGTGTGGGAGACCCAGAAGAAGCTGCTCCCTCCCAGCTTTGGATCAGCCCAGCTCTGGCCATTGTGATCATTTGGAGAGTGAACCAGTGATGAATTCTCTATCTTTCTCCCCATCTCCGTATGACTCTGATTTTCAACTGAAATAAATAAATAATTTGCAATAAATAAATAAATAAATTTTCCTCTTAATAATAGTAATAACAACAACAATAATAATAATGATAAAGCACACCTACAGTCGGAAAAGGGGATGCAGCAGCCTCTGGCAGCCTGGGAAGCTCCTCTTGGAAACAGCCTGGTATCTTACCCCACAAAGTCTTCATCCAAGGAAGGTACCCCAGGAGAATGCTCTCTGCCCAGTGCCAAGTGGGATGCCCAGTCTGATAACAATGGTAATAAGACCTTGGGAGGAATTTTAACAACTTCTCACCCAGCGAGTGGTGTGTTCAGAGAAGAGGATGGGGGAAGGAGAAGCTGCTGGAAGTCCTGGACCACACTGCCTCTTAAGCCCCAGGTTAAGCACTCCACTCTGTGCACCAATGCCTGCTTGGCCTGTCTGGCGTTCCCTCAGCAAAGCTCCCTCAGTTCTTTGCTGAGACACCTTCCTGGCTTGTCAGGTGTATTCTCTGCGAAACCATGGAACCCTGCTTTCCCCAGTCAGCGAGGCATTCTTCCTCAGATCCCATCTAGAGAGGTGCCCATCTGTTCTGACAGATGCCTTACTTGCTTACACCTGCTCTGTCTCATGCCTGAGTCTCTGTGGTGCAACGACAAGAACTTCCATCCCACCCACCTACACTAACAAGCCACACACTCCAACTACCACAAGACAGAAAAATGTTGGAGCAGGCATTTGGTTCAGTGGCTAAAATGCCAGTTAAAGAGGCTGGCAAAATGGTGTAGCAGTTAAGCCACTGTCTAAGATGTTGGTATCTCTTATGGGCACTGGATCATGTCCTGGCCACTCCACTTCTTTTTTGTTTGCTTGTTTGTTTTGTATTGTTTTTTAAGATTTATTTTGTTTTTATTGCAAAGTCAGATTCACAGAGAGCAGGAGAAATAGAGAGGAGGATCTTCCATCCAATGATTCACTCCCCAAATGGCTACAACAGCTGGAACTAAGCTGTTTCAAAGCCAGGAGCCAGGAGCTTCTTCCAGGTCTCCCACGCGAGTGCAGGGTCCCAAGGCTTTGGGCCATCCTCGACTGCATTCCCAGGCCACAAGCAGGAAGCCTGATGGGAAGTGGAGGGGCTGTCAGATCAGAACCAGTGCCCTTATGGGATCCTGGAACCTGCAAGATGAGCTGTTAGGCCACAGTGCTGGGCCTGCCCCTCCACGTCTGATCCAGCTCCCTGCTAAAGCCCTGGGAAGATCAGCAGAAGATGGCTCAAGTATTTGGGTCCCTGTTACCACAAGAGAGACCTGAACAAAGCTTCTAGTTCCAGGCCCGGTGCTGGCTGTTGCAGCCATCTAGGGAGTGAGCCAGTAACTGGAAGATTCTCTCTTTCTCTTGTTCTTGCTCCCTTGGAGTGTGTATACGTGTGTGTGTGTGTGTGTGTGTGTGTGTGTGTCCTCCCTCTCTCTCTCTCTCTAACTCTGACTTTTACAATGTAAGTAAATGATGTTTGAAGGATGCCAGTTCACTCATGCCCCACATGGCGGTGTCTGTCTGATACCTGGCCATGGCTGCACCTTCCTGCCGCTCACCTGGGAGGCAGCAGTGATGCTGCAAGTGACTGGGATGCTGTCCGCCATGTGGAGACCTGGACTGGGTGCCCGGCTTGCAGGCTGAGTCCCCTTGGAGACAAGTGCAGCCATTTGAGGCAGCAGTAGGTAGTGGACGAGACTTCTCTCTTATTCTTTCTCTGTCTTATCTCGCTGCCACACAAATACAAAATAATATAGCTGAAGAATCTTGAAAACATGCAGGACAGGTCAACACCCAAGGACTGACAACAATGATACCATTAGGGTTTTTTTATCAGAAAAAAAAAACCTGCAGGAGGGCTGACCACACATCTCAGGATGGGGTGGGGGTTCCAGGCTCCCCAAGCAGAAAGCTCTGAGAACAGTCCTCCATGGTCACCCAGCTTCCTGCTGGCTCAGGGAGGCTGGAGCCCGGGAGTCCAGGCTGGGCGGTGAGGCAGGGGTTGGGCTCCACTGGGAGCAGCCTCCAGAGAACAGGCATCTGTGTTCCAGATCTGCCCGGACACGTGTGAGTGAGGCCTGTGTGGATGTGCGAGCAGGTTGGGGGACAGCAGCCATGGCCAGGTACCACACGCAGGCACTGCGATGTGGTGTGTCTGAGTGTAGGAGACGTGTGTGTAGTATGTGATGTGTATTGTGTATGTAAATAGGTATTGTGTCTGTGTGTTTATGCATGTGTGTGTACATGTGTGTGTGTAGTCAGAGCTATGTCTGTGTCTACATCAGTCAGGTGAGGGGCAAAGGACAAGTGGACAACCTCACTCCATGCTGCTGACTGCCCCAGGGTCCCGCTGAGACCCCAGCCCAAAGTGGATGACAGAGAAGGTGAAGGTCATGTAGGAGGAAGCCAGAGACATGGGGGCAGCTGCTGTGACCACAAACTGGGTGTGGGCCTACAGCAGATGTGGGGGCAGAGGCAGATCAGAACCTGGGTCACCACGGAGCTTCAGTGGAGGTGGATACAGGAGGGGGAGGCCTCCTCTTTGTCCCACCAGGTCCTTCCACTTCCTAACTGGCTAGGCACCTGGGGAATGCAGGGCGAGGGAAAGGACCTTTGTAGCCATCCAAGCACCTCCCCTCCCTGTGCATTCTAGAAGCAGTCAGCAAAACACGTTGGCTCATGCCAGAGGACAAAGGCCAGTCTTAACTCTCTTTATAAAGGAACAGCCTGGACGGGTTGAACACTGAGTGCATGGTGAAGCGTGTCCTGGCTGGTGCCAAGTGTGAAGTTGGTAGGAGCACCTGGTGTGGCCTGAGGATCATACTGTGAAACGAGGCCACCATGGGGCTGTTGTCGGCAGAGACATTGACGCCCCTGGCCGTGGCTGTGGCCATCTTCCTGCTCCTGGTGGACCTGATGCACAGGCGCCAGCGCTGGGCTGCACGCTACCCGCCAGGCCCCATGGGAATGCCTGGCCTGGGAAACCTGCTACAGTTGGACTTCAACGCCATCTCCTACTGCTTCCAGCAGGTGAGGCAGGTGGCGATGGAGGGACTGAATGCACCCACGAGGGTGGTGGAATCATGAGCTGTACAAGAGTCCAGGAAGCATGAGTCAGAGGCTTCCTGAGGCCACTGTGCAGGCCTAGGGACAGTTTGAGTCTCTCAAAGGACACATCTGGGAGGGCAAAGGCATGGGACAGAGCAGGAAGTGGCAGTTTTTTGCCAACCCCCGGAAAGCACACATGCCACACAGGCCCTGAGTCCCCTCTGATTACATCACAGGAAAAGGTTTGGGGATTAGGGGCAGGGTACTGGGCACTGATGGCATCAGAGAGCCAAGTCAGAGATGTGGTGACCTGCTACAAATCTCCTGTCGCTAGCCTGGGTCCTCATTGCTCACCTGGAGCCATCTGACAATGCTGTGACTTGCAAGGGCTGAGCTGGGTGCTGCGTCCCAAAGTGAGCTCCCCACCAGGGAGGACAGGAACCCCGAGGATCCTGAGACTTTCTTGTATCTGCTCAAGGAGTCTTCAGGGTTAGTAGTGACAGTGGGGCAAGCAATTCAGTAGGGACGTGTCCCTCCCTCTGCAGCTGCGGGGCCGCTATGGGGACGTGTTCAGCCTGCAGCTGGCCTGGACCCCTGTGGTCGTGCTCAATGGGCCGGCCGCCATGCACGAGGCATTGGTGACCCATGGTGAGGACACCTCGGACCGTCCACCTACACCTGTTCTGGAGCACATAGGCTTTGGGCCACATGCTGAAGGCAAGGCATTGTGGGGAGACCATGTCCTGGTAGGACTGGGGAGAGCAGCGACCATAGACAGGATCTGAATGTGGGGGTGAGGAAAAGCCTGACAGCCCGGGCAGGGGTGGAGAAACAATCCAGGCTGTGTACCCAAGTGACCAAGAGTGTTGGGAGAAAGAGGAAATGGAGGGTAGGGGCGTGGCTGGGGCAGGGCCAGGCCACTAAGCCATGCTCACAAAACATCTCTGCCTCCAGGAGTGATCATGGCACGCTATGGACCTGCGTGGCGCGAGCAGCGTCGCTTCTCCGTGTCCACCCTGCGCAACTTTGGCCTGGGCAAGAAGTCACTGGAGCAGTGTGTGACGGAGGAGGGCGCCTGCCTCTGTGCTGCCTTCTCCGACCATGCAGGCAGGTGATGGGCCAAGGGGCAAAGCTGGGCTCAGAGGTACAGACACAAGGGGCCACTCGCTGAGCACACCTTTGCCCCCAGGACGCCCCTTCAGCCCCAAGATCCTCCTGAACAAAGCTGTGTGCAACGTTATCACCTCGCTCACCCAAGCACGCCGCTTTGAGTACAATGACCTGCACCTAACCAGGCTGATGGACCTTGTGCAGACCATGATCAAAGAGTCGTCTGGGATCTTGCCACAGGTGAGGGTCTCAGGGAGACTGTGGGAGGAGCCTCTGCATCCACAAGGGGGGCAAGGGGAGTGGTGCTGCAAGAAGAAGGACCCTGATTTGGTGCATCCCAGCCCACAATGAGGGGCAGGCAAGGTCAGAGGCCACAGCAGAGGCTAAGAATGCTGTGTATCCTGTATGGCTCGGGACGTCGCTGCTCATGATATTTCTGTTTCAGGTCTGTCTTTGTGCTCCCCTGAACATACACACACACACACACACACACACACACACACACACACACACAAGGCTCACTCAGGTTAAGGGTGGGAATGGGCAGGCCTGGAGGTGGCGCACCTGAATCCCGGCCAGGTGAGCGCTGGACACAGGAAGACCCACCCTCCTTCCACTCAGGCACTGAACGTGATCCCCATGCTTCTGCGCATCCCAGGCTTGGCCAACAAGGTCTTTTCAGGGCAGAAGGCTTTCATGACCGAGCTGGACAAGCTGGTGGCTGAGCACCGCAGGACGTGGGATCCCACCCAGCCACCCCGAGACCTGACCGATGCCTACCTGGATGAGGTGGAGAAGGTGAGACGCAGCTGCCAGGGCAAGTTAATGGCTGGATAGTGAGAGTACTACAGGCCCAGCCTGGCACAGTGGGGCCTGCGCCTCACTCTGACCTGGCACTAGGCTGCCAGGACACAATGGGAGGTTGGGTGGGGGATTTGTGTCCCACTGAGCCCACCCACTCTTCCTGTGCAGGCCAAGGGGAATCCAAACAGCAGCTTCAATAATAACAACCTGCGCATGGTGGTTGGTGACCTGTTTGCTGCAGGAATGCTGACAACAGCGATCACACTGGACTGGGCCCTCCTGCTCATGGTCCTGCACCCGGAAGTACAGCGTGAGCCCCCTGGGGATGCTGGGGTAGAGGGTGGGATGTGGGTCCTTTGAAGGCCTCTGGGCTGACCTGGACCCCTGTGGCTCTGAGCACAGGCCGGGGCAGCCTCCTGCCACAGTGCCCTCCTCCACCTGCGGAAACAGCTCCTCCACAGGAGCCAGCAGTGTGTCCAGGCTCGGCTCCAGGGTGCTGAGCTGCTGTGGGGACCCTTGTCTGTGCAGGCCGTGTCCAACAGGAGATCGATGAGGTCATAGGGCAGGTGCGGCCACCAGAGATGGCAGACCAGGCCCGCATGCCCTTTACCTGCGCCGTGGTCCACGAGGTTCAGCGCTTTGCAGACATCATCCCACTAGGGGTCCCTCACCAGACATCGCGTGACATAGAAATACAGGGATTCCTCATCCCCAAGGTAGGCCAGGGCCTCCTCACACTGGCTCAGCAGCTCCAGACATCTGATGGGCCTAGCACTGTCACCCTTGGGTGGAGCTGGGATGCAACCCTGGGCACCCAGCCATCAATGTCCCTGGGGCCCATTGGGTCAGCTTGAGTAGGGTGGACGTAGAACAGAGGCAGGGCCAAGTCCTGTCCACACAGAGACCCTAGGAGAGTGGGGAAGACAGAGCAGAATGCGTCACAGTGGTCCAAGGAATCAAAGACCATAGCGACATGTGACTGGCAGTGTGGGTGCCTTGGGAGCTATGACAGAGGGCGTTGCCAGGACAACACAGAGTGTGAGCAGTTACTGTGCTGAGGATCCCTTGAAGGAGTCCAGAAGATGGAGTACAAGATCATGCCTGTGCCCTAAGATTGGCATCCTAGGTCCCAGTCTGGCCCCACTCATGCCAGGCTCTTCTGCCCAGGGGACAATGCTCTTCACCAACCTGTCATCGATGCTGAAGGATGAGGCCACCTGGGAGAAGCCCTTCCGCTTCTATCCGGAACACTTTCTGGATGCCCAGGGCAACTTTGTGAAGCAGGAGGCCTTCATGCCTTTCTCTGCAGGTGCCTGGGGGTGCTGCCTGCTGCCCCTGTCCCTGGGGAGAGGGGGTGGACTACAGCCCAGGCTGACTGAGCCCCTGACTCACCCACAGGTCGTCGCGTGTGTCTCGGGGAGCCACTGGCCCGCATGGAGCTCTTCCTCTTCTTCACCTGCCTCCTGCAGCGCTTCACCTTCTCGGTGCCCGTGGGGCAGCCCAGGCCCAGCGACCACGGAATCCCTGCTGCCCTGGTGACTCCAGCCCCCTACCAGCTCTGTGCTGTGTCCCGCTAGAGGCAGGACACAAAGACCCCAAATCACTTCTCAGCAAGCTCTGATCCGTAATAAAACAATCTCCTGGCTCATGTGTGCTGTCTTTCCTCTCTCTCTCTCTAACTCCCCTTTCCCTAATTTATGAATCTTAAAGGAAAATTACATTGAGGGAGGGAGAGACATGCAGAGAGCGCTCTTCCATCTGCTGGTTGGCTCCCCAAATGGCGGCAAAGGCCAGGGAGGGGCCAGCCAAGCCTAGGAGAGAGGCTGCAGGAACACCTGTGTCCTGGCTGCAGCCCTGTGCTGAGACACAGGGCTGTCTGTCTCATGGACACCATCTCCCAAAAGCCTGCTTCGGTAGTAGCTCGTGGAGCAGATATTGCAGCGTAACTCGTGTGGACAGACCCGGCTCATCACTGGCCACCTCATCTGGAGGAGCAGAACCCAGGGCTGGACGAGGGGCATTTGGGTTTAGGTCTAGTCTTTGAAGTCCCACATCTGGTTGAACAGGGAAGTGGTCCAGTGGCTGGGGTTGCAGGGGACAGTAGACTTTGGCCCTCCACAGCCAGGAACCAGCCAAGATGTTCAGCCAAGATGTGGAGCAAAGCCATTTTTTCGGATGTGCTATTACCTGGGAGGAGCTGAACGTTAAGATTATTTTCTTTTCTGTAATTTCGGGGGGAATGTTTGCTCAGCCTGAGATGGTCTGGGTTGCCGTTTAGAGAGGGGGTTAGTAGGCTTTGCAGGTCCTGGAGAGCACCCTGCATCAGTGGAACCTAGAAACTTCTTTTCCTATTTAAGTGCACTTCACATATTTCTAATACAATGGCTTTCAAGAAAGTGACATTTGTCATGTTCTGGCTTTTTTTTTTTAAAAAGATTTATGCATTTTATTACAGCCAGATATACACAGAGGAGGAGAGACAGAGAGGAAGATCCTCCGTCTGATGATTCACTCCCCAAGTGAGCCGCAACGGGCCGATGCGCGCCAATCCAAAGCCGGGAACCAGGAACCTCTTCCGGGTCTCCCACACGGGTGCAATGTCCCAAAGCATTGGGCCGTCCTCAACTGCTTTCCCAGGCCACAAGCAGGGAGCTGGATGGGAAGTGGCGCTGCCAGGATTAGAACCGGCGCCCATATGGGATCCCGGGGCTTTCAAGGCGAGGACTTTAGCCGCTAGGCCACGCCGCCGGGCCCATGTTCTGGCTTTTTAAATGTGAAATATTGACATTTTCGATAGCAGAAAAAAAGATGGCCGACCACAGAGAGTTGATGTAAGGGGAAGGCAGAGAGAGAGGGGCAAAACATGCCAGAGGAACAAGCAAGGAAAGTAAAGAATTGTAGGGACAGGTGTGCGAAGTTCCCAGGACACCATGGAATCAGCAAGATCCACGCAACTTGGAGAAGCAGCCAAAACAAAACAAAATAAACAAACAAAAAACTAAAAACAAGCAAGCGCAGGCAGCACCCAGCTTGAAACTTGGTGAGTCACGATCCCAGGCAGGGGGAAGACTGGTGGTAATCTTAGCTGACCCAGAGGAAACAAAGACAATTGAAAGAATCCTTTACCAATACTCCCACCAGCGGTGGCGACAGACTGCAGGAGTGCTGAAGACCCTAGTACTGGTGGCGACATTAAACTTTGGGGTGACCTGGGCAACGGCTGTGGCTGAGCAGAAGCCCCCCCACCTCCTGGACCCAACTCCGCCTTTAAGAAAACACCTCTGTATTTGGCGGGCGCCCAGACCCTGAGGCACAGCAGCCAGTGGTGGTGGCTACTGTGAAGTTCACGGGGTCACAGCAGAGGCACTGGAGATTGTGGCACATCTGAACTCAGGGCCAGCCCGGGCAAAGGTGGCAGCGGAATGGGGGCTACCAGAACCCACTCCCCCGAAAAGAAAACACCTCTGAATAGGAGACTTGGGGGCCTAGACGCACCACACGGAGTGCACCTTGGCCCCGGCAGGATTCCACCTGCAGGTGTGCAGGTGGCCTCATTGGCTTTGTCACTGACTTGACTTGTGATACCAGAGCCCCTGGTGGCATGACACCAACTCATGAAGTCAGAGCCATTGGTGGTGGCAACCACTGACCAAGACCACCACGAAGGTGCCAAAGGCCCCAGTGGCAGTGGCGTACGTGAGCACCAAGCCACAGGAAGGGTGCCCCAAAATTGCTACCTTCCAAGGGCACTAAGACCTGAGTCTTGCTGAGGGTCACCCAAATCTGCCCATAGCAAAGACAAGAAGTCCCAAGGCTACAAAGTCCCTTGCCTGCTCCCCACCCCTGAGGGTGCACTCGAGTTAATACAGTAGCCAACAAACTGCAGGGGAACCCAGTTGTAGAGGTATAAATCCAGGGGTAAACAAAACTATCCAACAATCCACCAACGCCTTCTGTCCCCAATAAACTACAGAAAATTATGCTTCTATCTGCAATCCACACAGCAGGAACAGGGCCACACCCACTCTAAGCTACCGCACCGAGGTCAAAGTCTGTGGTCAAGAAAGTCAGAGATTAAAATCCCAAAACGACAAGAAACCACAATGCAATGGGGAGAAGTATCAGAAAAAGTAATGATTCAGACAAAAGAACCAGCACCTCCCCCCAAAACAGCCAAAACCAATCTCAATCACTGAGATGCGAGATGAAGACATTGAGGAGATACCAGAGAGGGTATTCAAGAAATACTCACAAAATTTATCAGACAGTGAGAAACACTGGGAAGAGTTCAAAGAATTAAAAAATCACGTTATTGTGGAAATAAAGCAAATAAAAAATGGAATCCTTGACTTAGAGCACAAAGTTGAGAGCCTAACCAACAGAATGAATTCAGCAGAAGATAGAATATCAGAAATGGAAGATGATCAGAATGAAAACAAGCACCTCATCAAACAGCTGGAGAAAAACCCGAACAAAACCAACAAGACCATTCAGGAAATGAAAAACAACTTCAAAAAGTCAAACATCAGAATAATAGGCCTTCCCAAAGGAGTGGAAAGAGAGATAGGCTTACAACAGGTGCTCAAGGAAACAATGCAGGAGAACTTCCAAAATACTGGAGACATGAATCCACCCCAAATCCAGGAAGGACAGAGAACCCCCAACAGATTCAACCCAAAGAGATCCTCACCCAGACATGTGGTACTTAAGCTCTCCTCCAACGAATACAAAGAAAGAATTCTGAGACATGTACGAAGCATAGACAAGCTTACATTTAGAGGCAAACCAATCAGAATCACTGCTGACTTCTCAGAAGAAACTCTCCAAGCTAGCAGGGAATGGACCAAGATCTTTCAAACCCTGAAACAAAACAACTGTCAGCCAAGAATAATGTACCCGGCAAAGATGAAATTAGATACTTCCATAGTAAACAGAAACTAGAAGAATATGCTAACACAAAGCCAGCTCTACAAAATCTCCTTAGAAATGTGCTAAACTCAGAAAAAAGGAGGCAAACAGTAAGCAAAGGTGGCAGATGGCAAGACCTCCCCACTAAAGCCCACACAAGGAAAGACAGTTAAACAGATATCAACATCCACAAAAACATCCACACTCATGGCAGGGCAGAATTGTAGCTTCTCAACATTAACTCTTAACACAAATGGGCTAAATTCATCAATCAAAACATAGATTAACAGATTCGATCAACAAACAGGACCCAATTATCTGCTGCTTAGAAGAGAAACATCTAACCAGCAAAGATGCTACGAAACTGAAAGTGAAGGGATGGAAAAAGATATGTTACGCCAATGGATGAGAAAAAAAAAAGGCCGGTGTAGCAGTCCTAATCTCAGATGATATAGACTTCAACGTGACAAATATCAAAAGAGACAAGGAAGGACATTTTGTATTATTGAAAGGAATGATCCAACAGGAAGTTATTATCATCCTTAACATCTACGCTCCAAGCACAAATGCACCCCACCACGTGAAGCAATTACTGGTGGACCTAAGGGGAGACACGGATGCACACAAAATAATCGTAGGAGACCTCAACACTCCATTAACACCAATAGACAGATCAACAATACAAAAACTAAATAGAGAAACAATAGAACTCACACAAACAATAGAACAACTAGACTTAGTAGATATTGATAGAACCTTTCACCCTTCGGATGCAGATTATACAGTATTTTTCAGCAGTGAATGGTACCTTTTCCAGGATCGACCACATGATAGGAAACAAAGCAAGCCTAACTAACTTCAAAAAAATCAGAATCATACCATGTACCTTCTCAGACCACCAAGGAGTGAAACTGGAAGTCAACAACTCAAAATGCCCCCAGGAAATATATAAACTCTTGGAGGTTGAACAATACGCTATTAAATGAATAGGTCAGAGAAGAAATTAAAGATGAGATAAAAAAAATTTATGGAAACCAATGAAAACTCACATACAACATTCCAGAACTTGTGGGACACTGCCAAAGCAGTGCTACGTGGTAAGCTCATTGCAATTGGTGCTTCTGTCAAGGCCCAAGAAAGACACCAAATACAGGAATTAACCACACTCCTCCAGGAATTGGAAAAACAACAGCAAAATGACCCCACAAACAATATGAAATAGGAAATGATCGAAACCAGGGAGGAGATAAACCAAATAGAAATTTAAAAAGCTATACACAAAATCAACCAATCGAAAAGTTGGTTCTTCGAGAAGATAAACAAAACAGTGGCCCGACTGACAAAGAAAAAACAAGAGAAAGCGAGAATTAATAGCATCAAGATGAACAAGGCAACATAACAACAGACACTGAAACCATCAAGAAAATAATTAGAGATTACTACAAACAACTTGTACTCCAACAAGTCAGAAGACCACCAGGAAATGGAAAAGTTCTTAGACTCCCACCACTTACCAAAACTTAGCCCAGAGGCAACAAAAGACCTGAATGAACTCATAACTGAAGCAGAGATTGAGTCAGTGGTCAAAGATCTCCCAAAAAAGAAAAGCCCAGATCCAGACAGTTTCACTACAGAATTCTATAAAACATTCCAAGCAGAGCTAACCTCAATCCTCCATAAACTCTTCAAAACAATAGAAAAGGAAGCAACCCTTCCAAACTCATTCTATAAAACCAACATCTCCTTAATCCCAAAACCAGACAGGGAATTAACAGAGAAGGAAAACTATAGACCGATCTCCCTGATGAACATTGATGCTAAGATTCTCAACAAAATCCTAGCCAACAGAATTCAAAAAAACATCAGACAGATCATTCACCCGGATCAAGTAGGATTCATCCCGGGAATGCAGGGATGGTTCAACATTTGGAAATCCATAAATGTAATGCACCTCATCCAAAAATTGAAGAACAAAAACCATGTAATAGTATCAATGGATGCAGAAAAAGCTTGACAAAATCCAACACCACTTCATGCTAAAAACCCTAACCAAGCTAGGCATAGAAGGAACAATCCACAACATAATCAAAGCAATATATGGAAAATCCAATGCCAGCATCATACTGAATGGAGAAAAACTACAACCCTTTCCACTGAGATCTGGAACAAGACAAGGATGTCTGCTATCACCACTGCTATTCAACATAGTTCTAGAGGTACTTACAGTGGCCATAAGACAAGAAAAAGAAATCAAAGAAATTCAAACGGAAAATGAAGAAGTCAAGCATTCACTATTCGTGGATGACATGATCCTTTACATAGAGGAACCAAGAGAATCAATGCAGAGACTGCTAGAACTTATATGAGAGTTTGGTAGAGTGGTAGGGTATAAAATAAATGAATAAATATCAACAGCCATCGTGTATACAAACAGCCCCCAGATGGAAAAAGGTCTATCCAGCAGGGTAACATTCAAAATAACAGAGAAGAGTATGAAGTATCTAGGAATAAACCTAACCAAAAACATAGGAGCCCTCTTTGAAGAAAACTACAAAAAACTAAAAAATGAAATCGAGGAAGACTTCAAAAGATGGAGAAACATTCCATGCTCCTGGATAGGTAAAATCAATATCATTAAAATGTCCATACTATCAAAAGAAACATATAGATTCAACGCAATCCCAATCAAAGTACCCAAAACATTCTTTACAGAACTGGAAAAAAATGATACAAAGGTTCATTTGGAAACACAAAAAACCACGGATAGCTAGAACCATCCTGAAGAATAGGAAGTTAACAGGGGGAATCACAGTGCCAGACCTCTGGACATACTATAGGTCGATGGTTATCAAAACATCCTGGTACTGGCACAAAGATAGAGAGGAGGATCAATGGAGCAGAATAGAAACAACAGAAGGGAGCCCACACAGATACAGCCAAATGATCTTTTTTTTTTTTTTAACATTTTTTGGGGTTTTTTTTTTTTAATTTTATTATTTTTTCTCCATTAATTACAATGTATTACGTGACACAATTCACAGGTACTGGGATTCTCCCCCCTTCACCCCAAACCCTCCCCCCCCCCCGGTGGATTCTTCCATCCTGTTGCATAGCCACAGCTCAAGTTGTTCTGGGATTCCCTCATTGCCAGCATACACCATACATAGAGTCCAGCGTCCCATTGACCAAATTCAACGACCTCTTAGGGAGGCCCTCTCAGGTCCGAGGGCAGAGCCAGCAGAGCATCACCTGGATCAATTAGAAGCTCCAACATATCATCAGCAACAATCCAGGTACGATGAGACTGGTGCAGAGTCCACTGATTGACATAGTCCATCTTAGAGTTTCCCCTTGTCCAGTTTTCCGCTGCAAACATATAGCTGAGGTGGTTGATTGATCTACTCCATCTTCCATCTTTTCTTGGCTAATGTTTTGATTCCTCCATTTTGTTCAGGGGAATCCCCAAAGAAACTCTGAGGTGTTCCCAGTCCAGGCTCCTACATGCACTACTAGTAAGCACAGTGCCCACCACAGTCCATCACCCCGATCGGCTGGTGGTTGCAACTGCTGGGTTGGTTCTATTCTCAGCCCCGACCTCCACTAGAACCAATGAGTACTGCAGCCCATCCTGGTTCTGGCCATCACACACGCATGCTTCACTTAAACCAGTGGGAGGTGTGCTGGTTGGGTGTTGCATTCCTGACCGGCACAGGCAGCCTTGCCTTGGCATTTTGTATTGTATACCTTTTTGTTTTTTTTTTTTTTAATCGCAACCGAACCTGGCTAGACCCCCGCACAGCTCCAGCGCACAGACTTGCCAGTGGATAACGCAAGCTAACTCAGCCCGGTTCGCCCCCACCCTGAGCCAATATATGCCAGTGGGTCACTTTCCAACGCCTCTTCTGGGTTGTTAACCTCCTTGCTTCCTGCATTTATTTGTAGGGTCAGTGTCCTGTCAGAGAAACTTTTCAGGTTCCTCCACCAGACCCGTTCCTGGTGTCAAGCTTCACGCATATCAGCAGTTCCTTGGGCCAGCTCCGCTCTTCAACCCATTCTGGTTCCTGCTGTTGGAAGTTGGAGCCCAGCCACAGCTCGTTCCTACCCACATATAGCTCTTACATGGCTCAGTTGAGGTTGAAACCTAGCCGAGTCTGTCCCACGTCTGCCTTGGTCCTCCAGAGCACCAAACTGTGTTGTGGTCTAAACTGGCACGGTGCGTCAAGTCCCAATCCATATTTATGCCAAAGGACTACAATTGTGACCCGATCAGAATTCAGCCCCCATCCAGTTCCTGCATTCCTTAGGTACATGGGCTGAGCGACCCCCGGGAGTCTTCCAGATTGGCCGGGATCCTTAGTTGACTGCCCTCCTTCGGGCCGGGAGGGGGGTCCTAGGGTCCTGAGAAGCGGGTCTGGATGTCCCCAGCCAGCCACGTGGCGGCAGCGGGAGGAGGAGCCGGGGGGGTGGGGCTGAGATCCGAGCACCTCACCCCGGGCAGCCATGCTGCTCGGGGCTCGGTCGCCCCATCTCCAGCACGGCACACCCAGGTACATGGGCTGAGCGACCCCCGGGCGACCAGTGTGCCATTTGGCGCCAGGCTGTGCCTGCTGGCCGGGGAGTTCTGGAATTTGGGTTCTTTGATATACTGCAGGAATGGTTCCAGGCTGAACCCACAGTGCTCTGGGGACATGTATCAATCCTATAGATTCTCAATGGCAGTAAATCTCCCTCTGACGATCCTGTACTCACTTTATAGTGCAGATTGCCAATCACCAGTTCAATTAAAGGCAAAATTACAAGCTTGTCCAGCAGGATGTCCCCATTACCTAATAGGATGATGAATTAGGAGAGGGGTCACAGTAGGCAAGACCATGACACTGACTGGCATTCGAGTCCATACCCTGGGTTCGAATGTGTTGGGCTGTGTGGGCCAGTCCCCATGGAAATTTTGACCCCACTGGATGGTTTAGGAGGGCCGGTGGAGACAATGCAGGAGGTATAACAGTCTATGGGGCGCGCTGAGCTGATGCAGAGCAACTACTGGTATACTTAATACTGGCTGGGAACACGCCTGGTTGTGGAGCTTGGGGGAGGCCTTGGCAGCCAAATAATCTTTGACAAAAAGACAGACAACAATCCAGGCAAATGGGAAGGTCTCTTCAATAAATGCTGTTGGGACAACTGGTTGATAGCCTGCAGAAAAAAGAAGATAGACCCACATCTTGCACAGTACACTAAGATCAAATCTAAATGGATAAAAGACCTAAACCTACATCCAGAAACCTTCAAACTTTTGGAAGAGAATGTTGGAAACACCCTGTAAGATTTAGACGTAGGGCCTGACTTCCTATAAAGAACACCAAAAGCAATAGCAATCAAGACCAAAATAAACAAATGGGACCTCATCAAACTAAGAAGCTTCTGTACAACAAGGGAAACAATCAACAAAGTAAAAAACAACCCACAGAAAGGGAGAAGATCTTTGCACACTACACAGGCGACAAAGGGCTAATCTCCAGAATATACAAATATCTCCAGAATAATCAAAACACCAAAACAAACAAACCACTCAAGAAATGGGCACGGGAAATGGGCAAACAATTCACAAAGGAACAAACCCAAATGGCAAACAAACATATGAAAAAAGGCTCAAGTTCCCTGGCAATAAGGGAAATCCAAATTAAAACATCAATGAGGTACCACCTAACGCCAGTAAGACTGGCCCACATGAATAAAAGCACCAACAACACTTGTTGGCGAGGTTGTGGGGAAAAGGGAACCCTACTCCACTGCTGGTGGGGCTGCAGATTGGTACAGCCTCTATGGAAATCAGTATGGAGAACATTCAAACAACTCAAAATCAACATACCATATGATCCAGCAATAGCACTCCTAGGAATATATCCAGAACACCTGTTTTATGAGAAACCAACATGCACTCCTATGCTCATAGCAGCACAATCAGTAATTGCAAAAACATGGAAGCAGCCAAAATGCCCATCAGCAGACGATTGGATAAGAAAGCTATGGTTCATCTACTCCATGGAATACTACTCAGCTATTAAAAAAACCAAAATGCAGTTCTTTGTGGCCAAATGGGCCAAACTGGAAACCATAATGCTAAGGGAAATGAGCCAATCCCAAAAGGTTAAATACCACGTTTGCCTTAATTTAAGATGACACGATGTTATGTATAACATGTTATGTTAGGTTTGTTATATGTTGTGTATAAACTAAAATTGAAATGTCAATGAGATGGTCACAGAAGGTGGTTAAGAACTCGCATTTACTTTTACCATATTGGTTACTCATTACTATGTCAATTAATTCTATAATGATGTAAATTTTTGCTGATGGTATGTTGGAGCTTTTATTTGATTGGGATGATACTCTGCTGGCTCTGTCTTCAGACCAGAGAGGGTCTACCTAAGAAGCCGTTGAACTTGACTGCACAACAAGATGCTGGACTCTAGGTTTGGAATATGCTTGCAATGGGGGAATCTCAACTGAACTTGAACTGTGGTTATGCAACAAGGTGGAGGAATCCACCATGGTGGGAGGGTTTGGGGAGGGGAGGGGAGAATCCAAGTACCTATGAAACTGTGTTACATAATACAATGTAATTAATGAATTAAAATAATAAAAAAATTTATATAAAAAAAACCCATATGCGTAGGAAAATAAGCCAATCCCAAAAGATAAAAGTCCTGTTTTCTCTGCTATGTGGCAATTCATATAGAATACCAAAAAATATATAGAAATGAAGTAGAAAAAAAAAAAGAAAGCTATGGTTCATCTACTCCATGGAATACTACTCAGCTATTAAAAAAAACAAAATATAGTTCTTTGTGGCCAAATGGGCCAAACTGGAAACCATAATGCTAAGGGAAAGGAGCCAATCCCAAAAGGCTAGATAACACATGTTTGCCTTAATTTAAGATGATATGATGTTATGTATAACATGTTATGTTATGTATGTTATATGTTGTGTATAAAGTAAAATTGAAATGTCAATGAGGTAGTAACAGAATGTGGCTAAGAACTCGCATTTAGTTTTAACATATTGGTTACTCATTACTATGTCAATTAATTCTATAATGATGTAAATTTTTGCTGATGGTATATTGGAGCTTTTAATTGATCGGGATGATACTCTGCTGGCTCTGTCTTCAAACCAGAGAGGGTCTACCTAAGAAGCCGTTGAACTTGACTGGACAATAAGATGCTGGACTCTAGGTTTGGTATATGCTTGCATTGAGGGAATCTCAACTGAACTTGAACTGTGGTTATGCAACGGGGTGGAGGAATCCACCATGGGAGGAGGGTTTGGGGAGGGGAGGGGAGAATCCCAGTATCTATGAAACTGTATCACATAACACAATGTAATTAATGAATAATAAAAAAAAGAAATGCATCCATAATGGCCTATGCCTTGGTGCCCCCTGAAGACACCACAATGCCATGTGGAATCTGGAGACTCAGCCCCCAGGGGTCCACAGTCCTAGCACAGCCACCGCTGTGGGCAATGCCTGCCTCTGCAGGAGTGCACCTTGCAGTCTTATGCCCCTGGCACTGCCACTGCTATTGCCTGAGGATCTTGCCAACAGCCAAGCTGATGCTGGCAGTTCTAGAGGCAATGTGCACCATGCTCCACCTCCCAGCCCCAAATGGCCACAAGGTGGGCACCCAGCTTCACTGCTGTGTGTACTACACCCATGTGGGCACCCAGAGTGCACTGCCCTAAGCATCCCGAGTCCTGCTGCCACACACAACACACCCAAACCTGACTAGGAAGGGTGCCAAACAGAGGCAGGGCTTGTCCTGTCCACACGGAGACCCTGAGCAGTGGGGAGGGCAAGACAGAATGTGTCACATGTGCCCTAGGAGCCAACCCCTGCAGGGATGGGTGGCAGTGAGGGTGCCTTGGGAGCTGGGACACAGAGAGAATCTGAACAGTTCTGAATCTGAACTTGGGCTGAGGGTCCCGTGATGGAGTCCAGGAGGGGCCAGGTTGTGCCTATGCCCTGAGATTGGGGGCCCAGGTTCCAGCCTGACCCCCACTCATGCCAGGGTAGTCTGCCCATTTTCCTAAGGGATCACAGGACTGGGGGCTCCCCAGCTCTCCATACCCCAGGAACCCTTGTCTGTCCCCTGAAACTGAGCTGGCAGGCTGGCCAGATCCCCTTGGGCCACTTTGGAGTGTCTCGGGGCAAGGCATGGTATTCTTAGGGATTACAGGAGAGGGAGTATGCATGGGGCAAGGTCAGATGGTTCTCTGAGAAGCCAAGGGGTCCCCAAGAGGAGGCAGTTGGATCTGCAGAAGCAACAACTTGTGGGTTTATTGGATCGTCTGTTATTCATGGGGTGACAGAGGCTGAGAGTCAGCCCAGTTTCCTCAGGAAGCGGGGACGCTGGTCCTAGTCCTTTCTTCATGGCTATCCACCTCAGGTGGCTCTGAAATCAGGTAGGTTTGCCCTGTGAGTCCCCTTCTGAAACTATCAGAAAGTGCAAGGCTTAGGATTCCGTGAGCTTCCTCCCTCCTCTCCCCTCCTCTGGGTTAGGGTGAGAGAGGTGCCCACTAGCCACAACGCCTAAGGCAGGAAGGCAGGGTTGGGCTCCTAGTCTTACCAGATGGATACACAGCCTCCTTTTGGATGTTGTTGTTTTCCTGGGAAGGTAAACAAGGACAGAGCAGTGAGGTGGGCTCTATGTCATACAGACAGGGAAACTGAGGCCTGGATTCAGTGTGCTTCCTGCTTGTACACAGGGCTCCTTGGGACAGCTGCTTGGCCTAATGAACACAGGGTTCCATGCTCATACCCCGCCTGCTCCTCTCAGGACCACACAGGGCTCCTCGGGACAGCTGCTTGGCCTGTTGGTCACGGGGCTGAGCCAGAACCCATCCCTCCTGCTTCCTTGGTCCTGCAGTAGCCCCAGGCTCTTTACCTCCAGCCTGCAATCCCTGCCTCTTCCTCTTCCTCCTCCTCAGTTTGAGTGAAATCGGTTGCTTTCCCCCTTGGTACCTTACCTGCCTTTCCTCCTGAGACAGGATGTCACTTTCCTCCTTTGGGACAGCACCACTCAGTCCTGGTGCCCTGGTGGTCCCGGCCTGGAGGGAGAGTGTGGAGGGAAGACTGTTGAGTAGAAAGTCACTCAAGACTCCACCCCATCTCCGCTCTCACTCCTGGGCATCAAGGACCTTGTTTTCCCTTCTGGGAAGAGCTGTGCTAAGTTTGTGTATTTCTTGGCAGGAGCTTGACATTACACCCAGGACTCCCTGCCATGGACTCCAAGTCCTGACAACCCTGGATCCTTCCGAGGGAGGCCTCACTTACCTTGGAGGCTTGCTTCTTCCCTCTCTTGGCTTTGGGTTTCTGCAAAGGGGGACAAGAGAGTTAACATAACCACAAGGGACTGGGCCTTTTTGTATAACTTGCCTATCCTTCTCCAGGTGCGATTTCCTTTGTTGTGTCTTCCAAGGAGGCCCAGGATGGCCACCCTTCTCCCAGCCCTTACTCACCTGAGTGGTCACAGGGTAGCACTTATCCATTAGCGCCCACACTGGCCTTAGGGTCTCTCCTATGGGCTGCATGACAAGGAGAGAAGACAAGCTGAGTGAGATTTGAAGCCAATGCCTGGCCCGATACACTTATCTGGGACCAAGGAACATGCTAAGACTCCATCCCATTTGCATATCCAATTAAGGCACAACCTCCAACTCATAAAAGAGGCTGAGAATGGGGCAAGGTCTCTTTTGTCATGCGTCACACTCAGAAACACCATTTGTTTTCTCTCATTCATAGGAAATGCCTTGGCCCACTTATGATAAGCATTTCTCTGTGTAGGATGACCCATACTCATGTGTGAATGTATGTCTATTATCTCACTGTAAATACAAATATGAACACCTCCACTTTAAATTCCTATCTCTGTGGGAGCAAGAACTCAGAATAGAAAGTAATATTCTCAGGCCTGTATCAATAGCTGCTTCTGAAAGGCAGAACACAGATGACAAACAAGAGTGGTGAAGAAATACAGCAAAGAAAAAAGTTATTGATGAATTTTTTCATTGAAGGAGAGGATTCCCTTCTGTGGATTCACTCACCACACATTCACAGCAGCTGGGATGGGGCTGAGCCAAAAGCAAAAGCCAAGAAATCAATGAGGGCCTCTCATGTGAGTAAAGGGCACACCGCTGGAGCTGCCACATGTTGCCTCCCAGGAAACGCAGTAGTGAGAAGCTGAAACTGGGACTAGAGGCTGGCACCCAAACATAAGAACCCTGACATGAAATGAGTGCCCATAGAATGCAGACGTCTCAGCTGACGGCACACTCTCCCAGTCAGAGGCAAGACAATGTCACAGAGATGAGGGACACTGTGGGAGATGGCCTCTGGATCTCCACCTGCCCAGCCCATGTGGAAGGACATAGGCATGGCACACTGTGTCCCTGGCTGCCTGAGGCCCCAACATGGCCTGTTCACTGGGCATGAAACAGAAGCACAGGCTGCGCCCAGCCTCTCCGTTGTGTCCCTTTACCAAGGCAAACTAGGATTTCCTTTGTAAACAACTCTAGGAAGTCAAATGTTACATTCATCTTGCTTTTCAGCAAGGGGTTTGCCCTGAGACAAAGCTGCCTGCGTTTCCTAACGTTTAACTCCATCGGAGGGTCCAGAGAGACAGACAAATCTGTTAGCCGGTCACAATGCTGTCGTTGGGTGGAAGTGCTGTTGGGACTGCCCTTCTGCCTGCCCCCTTCTCCTACATAAGCTTGTGACTTCTCTCAAATAAACGGACATCCTTCACCACCAGGTTCTCCCCAGTGTTTCTACTGCAGAAGAGCACTGTCACCTCACCCCTCAGTGGTCTCAGGGCTTGACAGAAAACCCCTGAGAGGATGCAAGTTTCCAACAAGGAAGGAATTCCCAAGTCTCCGGGATAATAGATGAAGGAGGACCTATCGTTTGTTTTAGTATCAATACATTTCAAGAACATTGAGGCTACAGAGAAGACCCTGAAAACTTTCAGGATCATAAACTTTTTTTAAAAAGTCTCAGCTTTCATCAGGCTTTCCCAACATAAACCTTCAAAGCAAGAAGACATTGAGAATCTTCAAACGCTGAGGGAGAATATTTACAAGCCAGCTTTCCACACCTGGGTAAAGGCTCTGCCAAGTACAGGTTAAGACCTTTGCATATGTGTAATATGTAAAGACCACTCCTCAGGAAACAGCTGGAAGGTGTTGAGTAATCTAGAAAGTGGGTAAAATGGGACACAACACAGCAGGAAAGGGAAGTGCTCCCCCAGAATAACTAGAGGTCCCAGGAGAACAGCTGGACAGTAGGCCTCAGGGCACCCTGACCAGACAGAAGCAGAGAGTTAGAGGGTAGGACTCCTGAGATATGTCCCCCTGAAAGTGATGCTTGGGACTGGCATTGTGGCACAGTGGGTTAAGTTGATGACTGCAATGCTGGCATCCTGTATGGGCATAGGTTCAAGTTCTAATGGCTCCATTTCTCATCTAGTTCACTGATAATACATGTGACAGAGCAGTGGCAGATGCTCCAAATGCTTGGACCCCTGAGTCCATGTGAGAGGCCTGGATGGAGTTTATGTCTCCTGGCTTCTGCCTCCGCAGCCCTGATTGTAATGGACATTTGGGGAAGTAAATCAGTGGATGGAAGTTTGATCTTTCTCTCTCTGTGCCTTGCAAGTAAATAAATAAATCTTTAGAAAAGGAAGGAAGGAAATGACATGAAACCAACCAATCACCTGACTCATCTAGTTGTACTGGAAGAAGATTCCAATTTTTGGCAGTAAACTTGGATTAATTAATAAATACAAAGAAAATTTTAAAAATTAAATGGAAGAGAATAAACAAAATAATTTACAGAGAAGAATAACCACAGTTCATGATTCAACTGACATTGATCTAATAAAAATTGATGTACCCCCTACCAGACCAGCTTTTTAAAATGACAAACATGCTGGAGACACTGTAAAACAACAGGAATCTCTCCTCCATTGTTGGCAAGACATCGAAACACTATGGTCTCTCTGGGAAAGTTTGAGTTTCTTACCAAATTAGATTTAAAAACAACATATGACCCAACAGACCCACAGCTAGCTATTTTACCCAAGTGAAAGGAAGACATGTTTGTACAAAATTCAGACACAAATATTTCCAGATTCAGTATTTAAAACCAAAGGTCTCTTAGCTGTGAATGGATAAGCAAGCTGCAGGATCCACACCAGATTATCAGGCAGTCACCACACAGACACACCACTGATGGATGTCAAATGCAGCATGCTAAGAAATCAGACTTGCTACCCACTGTAGGTTTCCAGTGATAAGACAATCTGAAAAACGAAAAAGCTACAAAAACCAGTCTCTGGTTGCCAGGGACTGACAGCAGGCAGAAGGGTTAATTACAGTGAGTAGAGGGGAATTTTTTTGGTATTAGTATTGTGATGGTGGTTATATAGATGTATACATTTTTCAAAACCACAAAACAATACAATTTTGCTCCATATAAACACCTTGGTTTTCAAAAATTAAATAAAAAGGGGGCCGGGACAATGCCAGCATCCAATATGTGCAGCGGTTTGATTACCAAGCTGCTCCACTTCCAGTCCATCTCCCTGCTTTGTTTCTGGAAAGGCCACAAAGGACAGCACAACTGCGTGAGTCCACGGTACCTACACAGAGAGGGGAGAGCTCCCAACTTGGGCTGGTCCAGCCCTGGGTGTTTCTGCCACTAGAGGGGAGATCTATTTCTCTGTAACTCTCGTGCTTAACTGAATATAAATGAACTTTTAAATAAATAATTTTTTAAAAAAGAACCTTATAGTTTGTGGGAGAGTGGGGCAAAGAAGGGATTTTTTTTAAATGATAAAAATCAGCAAAAAGCAAAAATTGTTTTGAAATTTCAATAACTGAAGATGTTATTACTCAGATCTTTAAATTTACAATGCCACAATGTACAAGGGTAAGAGAGGTGAAACATATATTGAAAGTGGACAAAAGTATGTCATTATTAAGAGAGTCAAGTCCTCACCTTCCATTGTAGGAACTCCTTACACATGCTTCCCTTTGGAAAACCAAGACAGAGCAGGATAGGAAATGTGTCCTCTCCTCCATACAGAGGTAAACTCAAACGGCAGAAGGGAAGGATGGGAGCTGCCCAGGTTCCTCCCCGAGTTGTGGGAATCATGGGGAGAGGCAGGGAAAGGACGTTTGGTTTTTCAAGGTTTATAAAATTCCAATTTAAAAAGCTTTACTTGTTTGTATTGGAAAGGCAAATCTACAGAAAGAAGGAAGGATAAAGATCTTCCACCCACTTCACTCTCCAAACGGCCACAACTGACAGAGCTGATCCAATTGGAAACCAGGAGCCAGGAGCTTTTTCAGGAAAAGTAGATTTACAGAGAAGAGAGACAGAAAAAAATCTTCTGTTAACTGGTTCACTCCACAAGTGGCTACAGGGGCCAGAGCAGGGCTGATCTAGAAGCCAGGAACTTTTTCCAAATCTCTCATGTGGGTGCAGGGTCCCAAGATTTCAGGCTGTCCTCCACTGCTTTCCCAGGCCACAAGCAGGGAGCTGGATGGGAAGTGGAGCAGATGGGACACAGACTGGCACCTATATGAGATTTTGTCGCTTGCAGACAAAGGACTAGTCAATTGGGCTATCATGTCAACCCCAAAAACCCAGCTCTTCAGGGATGAAGGCCTGCCACAGCACTTAATAGACCACATGGGATGGGATGCCTGCATTTTGTATCTGAGTACCAGGGTTCAAGTCCCAGATCCACCCCGTTTCCAGCTTTCTGCTAACCTACCCTGGGAGGCAACAGTGATGACTCAGGGATCTGGGCCCCTGACATCCTTGTGGGAGACCTAGACTGAGCACCCAGTGCCCACTCCAGCTGTTGCAAGCATCTGGAGATTGAATCAACAGATGGGAGCTGTTTGCCTTCCAAATACATTTTTTAAATAATAAAAATGTTTTCAAAAGCTTTGATTCTTCAAACTGCTTTATGACATATCTTTTAAAAAGAAAATTTTATTTATTTGAAAGGCAGAGTTAAAGAGAGACAAACTGAGAAATTGTCTCTGCTGGTTCACTCTTCAGAAGGCTGCAACAGATGCTTTTGTGGTTCATGAACGTGATTGGTTGACACACAGTTGTGTGACACATGTGGGATATGTGTGCCTCCAAACCTTGTTATGACATCGGCACATTACCCATCTGATGGGAACTAGAAGGGTTCTAACCCTGTAACGACACAGACATGAGGAGACAAACTTTTTGCAAACTTGACAGGGAGAGGGGAAGACTGTACATCTAAAGGTGAACCAAGCCAGAGCCAGGAGCCTGGAACTCCATCCAGGCCCCCACATGGGTGGTAAGCCGTCTTTCTAGGCATTTCCAGGTGTATTAGTGGAGACCTGGAAAATTAGTGGAGCAGCCAGACTGGAACCAGCACCCAGCTGGAATTCCTGCATTGCAAGCAGCAGCTTACCTCGCTGTGCCATAAATACCAGCCCCTACAAACCCCTAAAACTTTAAAACATGAAAACTGAAGAGCCTGGCATTGTAGAATAATGGGTAAAGCCACTAACTGCAACATGGGCATCCCATATAGGTTCTGGTTCCAGTCCTAGATGCTCCCTACTAACAGCCTAGGAAAAGTTCTTGGGCCTCTGCACCCAAGCAGGAGAGCTGGAAGAAGCTCCTGGTGCCTGGCTTTGCCCTGGCCCCATCCCAGGTGCTTTGGCCATCTGGGGAATGAACCAATATATGGAAAATCTCTTCCTTTGTCTCTCCCTCTCTCTGTAACTCTGGTTTCAAATAAATAAATCTTTTATTTTAAATAAATAAAAGGAAATTGAATCTTCAAAAAAGAAAAGGAGCACAGATACCTTTAGTAGTCAACATGGGCGTTCTTGGGGGCTCCCCCAGTTTCTTAATAATCACTCCCAAAAGATACAGCCCACAAGTCCCAGAGCTGTAGGGTCATAAACAGCCTCATTCCCATGAGAACATCATCTTCATAGCACTGGGCAAGGTGCCAGAGGCCTCCGGAAACCAGCATGTGGTTCTTTCCTGCCACCCTGGATGGCCCAGATCTGGTCACTATCCCTCCGAGAGCCTCCCTTTCCTCGTCTTTAGAGCAGCCACTGCTGAGCTGCTACAGCTCTAAGCTGCACAAGAGATTGGCTGTACTCGACCCATCAACAGACAGACACCCAGCATCCCCTTGTGTTCTCGCCAAGCCACAGGATCCGGGCTTTCAGGGAGGCAGCGTGTCTCAGCCAACACTGCTCCAGTCACACTGCTGAGCCACATGCCAGGGTCACTCGCAGGTCTTGCTGGAGATGGCTGTTTCTGTAGGCTTGCCTAGGCCATGCCATGGGGAAGTCTGAGTGACCACCTAGCCAGCCCGTGGAGAGATGGCTCTGTTTTGAAGAAACTTCTCCAAAGTCCTCACATTCACACCAATCTCGATAAATGTAGGTGGTTTACCATTTGGGGTCAAGGAGCGTGACCCGCATTTAGATTTAAGTGACGCGTATCTGGGTCCCCAAGGTGCCTACCTGAGATGGTTCCCCAGAAACTTCGTAATCAGGGGCTATTTTTCCCACAGACTCCTGGAAATAGTAGTACAACATTCCTGCAGGTTGGTGAGAAATACTAGTTAAAATATTTGAGTATATTAAGTACTAGATTTTTTAAAATTTCTGATATTTATAATATACCAGAAGTCATATCCTTTGTGATTAAAGATATTAGGGATTGAGTTAAAATGTGTGATGGTTTACATAGTTTTTCAAAAGGTATAAAAGGACAAATTTTAATATTACCAGTGTAGGACATGATAAGTTGTATGGGGTTTCGGGCTGCTTGCATTTGAGGGTGGGGAAGCATGCTTTTAGAGTTACACATGGGTTCGGGTCCTGGTGTCTCGAAGTACAGAGGAAACAAAGGGGTAGCAAAAGGGAACCATAGCCCTGAGCAAAGTGACAAGTCACTCACAGCACCCTTGGGAGGGGACTGTGAGCAGGAGATGGGGATGCCCTGGGTTGGGAATCCATCTCCTGAGTGCTGCCATCATCCCAAAACCACCCCAGGGACAGGCCCTTACCTACAAGAATGAAGAGGTGAACCACATACAGGGACTGGTAGAATCTGGAAGGAAAGCACAGCTGAGTGTAAGGCTGGTATCTCTGCAGTCCTCACTGTTGGCCCTCACTGTGACCTCACTGTGACCTCACTGTGACCTCACTGTGACCCTCACTGCAGCCCTCACTGCAGCTCCCTCACTGAAGCTTCCTCACTGCAGCCCTCACTATGACCCTCCTTGTGACCCTCACTGCAGCCCTCACTGTGACCCTCCCTGTGACTCTCACTGCAGCCCTCACTGCAGCTCACTGTGACCCTCACTGTGACCCTCACTGCAGCCCTCCCTGTGACCCTCACTGCAGCCCTCACTGTGGCCCTCACTGCAGCTCTCACTGTGACCCTCACTGCAGCCCTCACTGTGGCCCTCCCTGTGACCCTCACTGCGGCCCTCACTGTGGCCCTCACTATGACCCTCCCTGTGACCCTCACTGCAGCTCTCACTGTGACCCTCACTGCAGCCCTCACTATGACCCTCCCTGTGACCCTCACTGCAGCCCTCACTGTGACCCTCCCTGTGACTCTCACTGCAGCCCTCACTGCAGCTCACTGTGACCCTCACTGTGACCCTCATTGCAGCCCTCCCTGTGACCCTCACTGCAGCCCTCACTGTGGCCCTCACTGCAGCCCTCCCTGTGGCCCTCACTGCAGCCCTCCCTGTGGCCCTCACTGCAGCCCTCACTGTGACCCTCACTGCAGCCCTCACTGTTGGCCCTCACTGTGACCCTCACTGTAGCCCTCACTGTTGGCCCTCACTATTGGTCCTCTCTAGCAGCCCTCATGTTGGCCACTGACAGTACTCTCCATTCCAGAACCTACTCCACGCCATGTCCAGTCAACATCAGGAAATAATTCTAACAGCTGCTAAGGGGCTCAGCCTGAGTTTTCTGCTGAGAGCTATGACTTCATGCATTTTCTTCCTACAGCTGTACTTGCAGGGGCAGATGTTTAGCATAGCAGGTAAGATGCCTGTATCCCATGCTAGAATGCCTGGATTCTATATCCATCTCCAGCTGCTGACCCCAGCTTGGAAACCCTCCCCTGAGATCCCTCCTCTAGAACATCTTGGCTTTCCACCCACACTTCCCCCTACACAAACACCAAGTGTCACCTGCCAAACCAGTCCCTCCACCTTGAGTTCATATTTCTCTAGCACTCACTCTTTCACCCTGACCCTGAGTCCCAAGGAATAGAAACAGAGAACCGCTCTTCTCCCTTTCCCTGAGGTCCATGGGGAGGGCCTCTTCTTTAGAAACAGACTGCCATAAAATTTACCTGTCTCTCTGGCAGCGCGGACCAAACATTTTCAGTCTAGGAAGAGAAGACAGGCAGCAGTCAATGTATCTTGTGTGCCTGGGGTTCCAGCACTCTTGCAGAGCCAGCAGTGACCACAGCTCCCAAGGCAATGGCAGAACCTCTGCCCACAGGGCTCAGCCAGAGGACAGCCTGCAGGTCACAGCTGGAGATCCAACTCAGCATGGAGCCGGCAAGCAAGCAGAGTTTCTTTCAATATCTCAGAGTCCCCAAACTAAAGTTAGTTTTAGTGCTCAGAGTGGGAGAAATAGATGACAAATAAATAAGTGGGAAAAGAAAACCGGGATTGGATTAGAGGAAAGGCAAAGCTCTATTGAACATTTGATATAGAACGTCCTTAGATGGAAGTGGATAATTATAATAGGAAATTAAAAGCTACCAAGATTTTTTAAAGTGCCTTCTGGTTTGTGCAGCACTTCAAAAATAATTTGGGGGTGCCAGCATTGCAGTGTAATGAATTAAACTGCTACCTGTGAGGCCAGCATCCGCTATGAGTGCCCAATTTGTGTCCCAGATGTTCCACTTCAGATCCAGATCCTGGCAAGTGTGCCTGGGAAGTAGCGGAGGATAGTCCAAGTTCTTGGGTCCCTGCACCCATGTGGGAGACCCAGAAGAAGCTTCTAGTCTTGGTCTGGCCATCTGGAGAGTGAGCCAATAGATGCAAGGTATCTTTCTATCTTTTAATTAAATAAACCTTTAGTTATTATAATAATTTGGAAAGTCATGGGGGTGATTTCCTATCCTCCTCAAGATAGCTCTGTCTGAAATCCTCCCACCAGAAGCAGAATTGCTCCCAGCCTGATGCAACTGTGAAGTCCAGCTGTCCACCATGGAGACCGTGTGTGTGGCCTGCTGAGACTCTGCCTCCCGAGCCAGCCTCCTTTCTCCGCGGGGATCACTTCACATTCCCTCCTCCGATCTCACTCCTCCTCTGCCCCCTCACACTCAGCGGAGAGCACAGGTACTGCCAAAGCAGAGTTTTCTCCAACATCTGTCACCAGACCACCGACTCATCCTCTTCTCCAAGGACACCTCCTCCTCCCCAGGAGGCTGTGCCCCACTCTGTCCTGACTCATACCTAACTGGGCACTCTAGGAGCCATTCTGACATCTGGGTATTTTGCTTCTCCCTTTTATCCAGCTCTATCACTTCAGCTTTTAGACATATCACTCATGTCTTCCATTCAGGAAGAAAGGCCTTGGCCATTTAGTCTATTGGTTAAGATGTTCATTGGGACGTAGCCTGTGTTATGGCGTAACGTGTTAAGCTGCCATCTGCAACACTGGCATCCCATACAGGCGCCCGTTTGAGCCCAGGCTGCTCCACTTCAAATCTAAGCCCCTGATACTGTGCCTGGTAAAAGCAGCAGAAGATGACCCAAGTGCTTGGACCCCTGCATCCATGTGGGAGACCCCCCATGAAGCTCCAGGCCTCCCTTTGGCCTAGCCTAGCCCTGGCCATGGCAGCCATTTGGGCAGTGAACCCCTAGGTAGATTTCTCTCTCTCTTTTTGTGTAACTCTGCCTTCCAAATACATAAGTCATTAAAAGACAAAACAGAAAAAGAAAATGAAGATGTTCTCTGGGATGCCCACACTCCATATCCAAGTCTCAACCCCCAGCTCTGGCTCCTGACTCCAGCTTGCTGATAACTCAAACCCAGGGAATCAGCAGGAATGGCTCCTGTGATTCGGTTCCTCTCGCCCATGTGGCCGATCTGGAGTGGGTTCCAGCTTCCCTTCGGGTTGTGCCAGTCTCAGCTGTGCAGGCACTGGGGAAGCGAACCAGCAGACGGCAGCTCCTGCGCTCTCTCCCTCCTCAAAACTACGTTCTCTCCCTTGCACTTGCACCCCTTTCCCAGCTGCCGCCCTAGCTATGCCGCCCTCCACACCAGTTCCCTTGAGGCACGGTCTGCACGGTCCACTGCCGTCTGCTTCTGGCCTCGTAGACCTCTGACACTCCTCTCCCCATGGTCACCGGTATGCTCCTAGCCACTGCATCCGGGGGGTGGGAGGTGAGCTCCTGGAGTCTCTCTGCAGGGCACTACAGCACCACACCCTTTTGAGTCACTTTGTCTCCTGGCTGCCTGGCCCACCTCTCTGGTTTTCCTGGCATTTCCCACTCTCCTCTCTGCCTGACCTAGTGTCAGTGTTACTCCAGGTCCTTCTGGGTTCTTCTAGAGAGAGCCTCCCTTGTGTGTCTCACTCAGACTTCCCCTGTCAGGTGGTCTGACTTGCGGCCTGTTCCCTGCCTGGAGCGTACCTCTCCATCACCTGCCAGAAGACTTCCCTCATCACCTGACTCCGGGTAGGGTGCTGCTAGGGCTCCGGATGGTTTCCTGACCACAGGGCTCTCTGAGAGCCCACTTTAGGCCTGTCCATGGTCAAATGCCCAATAACTGGCCACATGCCTAGGACACAACAGCTTAGGGACATTAGTGAACGTTTGTGGAACTCTGGCTTGTCATTGCTGTGTAAAGCCCTGGCCAGGCGTGTAAAGCCAGTCCCCTGAGAACACTGCTAACAATGTATTCCACAGCAGGCTTTGTCATTTCTCATGTGGTATGAGTGAAGTTGACGGGATTTTCTCAGAGAGAGTTAGAGGAAGGACAGAGATGGATCCTAAGGGAGAGGACAAGAGCGGAGGGGCATGCTAACTAGGAAGAGACTAACAACAGGCAAGGTAGGAAGCCACCTCCCGGGTGCTTGCTGAGGGCAGCTTTAGGGATCACTCACCAGATGCCGACCCCTAGGACGCTGCTGCTTTTCAGCCTGCCCTTTGAACCTGTCAGTGTCCAGGCGCCAGGAACAGGCCTGGGGAGCACGGAGTGCAGCTGAGTCTGAGAGGCCAGTGCACAGGCTCCCGGCTGTGCAGGCTCAGTGCTGTCTGTGTGTGACATCATGTCCTAGTGGCCTTTATGACAGGACAGCCCCCCATGCAGAGCAGCCTGTCAGTTGCTTCATCTCTCCCAGCCAGAGGAGGAGGGTACAGGCATCTCCTAGGTTTAATTCGAAGCCCCCAGTGATGACTGGGCAGCTGCCATGTGCCCACTCTGTGAACTCCTGAAGAGACACAAAGACACAGAGACATGAAAGACTCACTCACGTGCTGGAACCCGGTTAGCATATTTTCTGAGCTGACATGGTGTCTTCAGAGCTTCCATTTTAGGACAGATACAATGCTCAGGGGACAGACAGGCACAGAGAACACATAAAACCCGCCTCTGAGGAGCTCAAGGACACCAAAAAGACATAATGCAAAGACAGTAACTCTGGGGAAGGCGTTGTGGCACAGTGGGCTATGCCAGCACCCCATATGAGCAGGGGTTTAAGTTTCACCTGTTCCACTTCCAGTCCTGCTCGCTGCTAATGCACCTGGGAAAGCAGTGAAAGACGGCCCGAGGGCTTGGGCTCCTCCTGCACCCACATAGGACACCCAGATGAAGATCCTGGGTCCCAACTTCAGCCTAGCTAAGCCCTGGCTATCGATACCATTTAAAAAATAAACCACCAGATGGAATATTTCTGTCTCTATAACTCTTTCAAATAAAATAAATCGCTTTAGAAGAAATTTATTTACTTATTTGAATGGTAGAGTAACAGAGATCTTCTGTTCTCTGATTTACTCCCCAAATAGCCATAACAACTAGAGCTGAATCAGGCCAAGGCCATGAACCAGGGACCTCATCTGGGTCTCCCACAGGGATGGTTGAGGCCCAGGTTATCTTCCATTTTCTTCCCAGGTGCATTAGCAGAGAACCGGATTTGAAGTGGAAAAGCTGAGACTTAAACCAACACTCATTTGAGATGCCAGCAATACAGATGGCAGCTTAACACACAGCACCACAATACTGGCCTCAAATAAACAAATCTTTTTTAAAACAACAGCTTCTATCTTCTTCTAAATCACTGTAAAACTAACTAAATTACATACCCACAGATGATTAAAACTGAAGGATGTCTTAGCTGCACATGCACAAAAGACACTGACCAAGATAGGGTAAATAAATTTTTTTTTAAAGATTTATTTTATTTTTATTACAAAATCAGATATACTGAGAGGAGGAGAGACAGAGAGGCAGTGGAGCTGCCAGGATTAGAACCAGCAGCCATATGGGATCAAGGCGAGGACCTTAGCCACTAGGCCATGCTGCCGAGCCCAGGGTAAATAAATTTTTAAAAATTAATTTCAAGTATTTTCCTCAATCATATAATTATAACTTAGAAGTCAATGAAGAAAGACACTTTAAAAATGCGCCAAATACTTGGAAATGAAACAACATGCCTTTAAATGATATGAAGATGGAACAGCAACATCAAAAGTTAGAACATATTTTAAACCAAATGAAAATGACAAAAATGTCAAAATTCGTGGAATGAAGCTAAGCAGTACACAGAGGGAATTCTTTTTTTTTTTAAAGATTTATTTATTTTTATTACAAAGTCAGATATACAGAGAGGAGGAGAGACAGAGAGGAAGATCTTCCGTCCGATGATTCACTCCCCAAGTGGCAGCAATGGCTGGTGCTGCGCCGATCCAAAGCCGGGAACCAGGAACCTCTTCCGGGTCTCCCACGCGGGTGCAGGGTCCCAAGGCTTTGGGCCGTCCTCGACTGCCTTCCCAGGCCACAAGCAGAGAGCTGGATGGGAAGTGGAGCAGCCGGGATTAGAACTGGCGCCCATATGGGATCCCGGGGCGTTCAAGGCGAGTACTTTAGCCACTAGGCCACGCCGCCAGGCCCCACAGAGGGAATTCTTACAAACATCTACGTTAGAAAACAAGAAAGGCCTCGGATGAGTGACTGTGGTTGCTATCTTGGGAAACTGGAAATAAAAGAACAAAGAAAACCAAAAGTAAGCACAAAAAAGAAATTGAAAAAAATAGAGAAAAATCAATAAACCGAGAGCTGGTTTTATGAGATCAACAATATGTGTAACCGTCTAGATACGAGAGGTAGACACATACATAAGATGGTCCAGGAAACAAATAATTAAGACAAATTATCAACATCAAGAGTGATAAAAGCAGCATTGTTGTAGATCCCACGGGTACTCAGAGTTAGGGAGCAGAAATATGAACATTCCACCATACATCTAACCACAAAGACGAAATCAACGCAATCCTTAAAAGACGTAAACAACAAAGCTTACACAAGAAGAAATATGCCATCTTAATCATTAATTCTGTGTCTACTGACGATGCTGGATTTGTTTAACTTTCCCACAAAGAAAACTTCAGATCCACATAGCTTCACTAGTAAATTTTACCAAAATTTTAAGTAATAAAAAATACCAATTAAATATAAATACCTCCTAACTCATTTATGACAACATACTCTGAAGCAGACAAAAGCAGCAAAATAAAACTACAGCTCAGCATCTTTCATAAATATATTATTATGCATAAGTATATCATTAACATATTATTAGCAAAATCTTACCACAAGGCAAGTATTTTGGCCCAGCAAGTTAAGCCACCATTTGTAACCTCAACATTTTATATCAGAGTGCTGATTTGAGTCCTGGTTTTTCCATTTCCTGTCTAATTCCCTGCTAATGCACATGGGAAGGCACCAGAAGAATTCCCAAACACCTGGCCCCTGCCACATGGGAGACCAGGATGGAGTTCCAGCCCCTCGACTTCAGCCCTGCCCAGCCCCTGTTGTTGAAGGTATATGGAGGAATGAACCAGTAGGTAACAGATTCTCTCTGATTGCCTATTTCTACACACACACACACACACACACACTTAGTTATTTATTCCCTATCACTCTGCCCTTCAAACAAATTTTAAAAATCTTTTGACATTGAAAACAGCAACATATGAAAATGATAGTAGATCATGACCAATGGCATTTGCCCTGAGGAACACAAAGTTGATTCAGTACTCAAAAATGATCTCATCCCCAGCTGTAGGCAACCGACTAGGCTGTCCTGTACCTAGGCAAGTGGTACACTGCTGGGAGAAAAGCAGCCAGGAGCTGGCGGGCATTCTGGGCCTGCTTCATGCCAAATTTGTGTTAACTATACATGCAAGACCTGGCCTAGGCTAGGTAGCATTGCCTACTGCCCACCAGAGCACATGAAAGCTGGGCCTGCGGGGAGGGTTGGGGAAACATGCCTGGTTGGATTAGGCCATGGTACCTGCCCATGAGTGGCAAGGCAAGAAGTGAGCCACGGGGCCCGGTGCGATGGCGTAGTGGTTAAGGTCCTCACCTTGCACGCACCAGGATCCCATATGGGCACCGGTTCTCATTCTAGCAGCCCCGCTTCCCATCCAGCTCACTGGGAAAGCAGTCGAGGACGGCCCAGGGCCTGGGGACCCTGCACCTGCGTGGGAGACCTGGAAGAGCTCCTGGCTCCTGACTTCGGATCAGCGCAGCACCGGCCGTTGTGGCCGCTTGGAGAGTGAACCACCGGACAAAAGATCTTCCTCTCTGTCTCTCCTCCTCTGTATATCCGCCTTTCCAATTAAAATAAATAAATATTTAAAAAAAGAAGGGGGGCCTGGTGCCATGGCCTAGCGGCTAAAGTCCTCGCCTTGAACCCGCCAGGATCCCATATGGGCACCGGTTCTAATCCCGGCAGCTCCACTTCCCATCCAGCTTCCTGCTTGCGGCTGAGAAAGCAGTCAAGGACGGCCCAAATCCTTGGGACCCTGCACCCATGTGGGAGACCCAGAAGAGACTCATGGCTATTGGATTCTGGACCAGCACAGCTCCGGCCATTGCAGCTGCTTGGGGAGTGAACTGATGGATGGAAGATCTTCCTCTCTGTCTCTCCTCTTTCTATATCTGACTTTGCAATAAAAATAAATCTTTTTAAAAAATAAATTTTTAAAAAAAATTAAAATAGACAACTTAATGGAACATAATTCTACCCATTTGCTTATATATCTTCATTAGATGATAAAGACATTGACATAAAGACATTGGAGCAAAAGATTTAGGATAATTGATTATTTAGAAAAAGTATTTGGTTCATATACAAGACATACAAAACTATAAATAATTGCAGTTCAATGTTAATTGTGAAAATTTTTAAATCAAAATGTTAAAAGCAACAGGGGTAGGCGTTTAGACTTTTGGCTAAGATGCCAGTAAAGATGCTTGCACTGGGCCAGGCACTGTAGCCTAGTGGCTAAAGTCCTCATCTTGCACACACCAGGATCCCATATGGGCATTTGTTCGTGTCCTGACAGTTCCACTTAGAAAACTTGAAGGAAGTTCCTTGCTTCTGGTTCCCTGGTCATTGTGGTTATCCAGGGAGTAAACCAGTAAAGGGTAGATCTCTGTCTCTCCATCTCTGTCTCATTCCAGCTCTGTCACTTTGCCTATAAAATATATTTTTAAATAACCAGGTAGAAATTTGAGAGCTGAAAAATATAACAACTGAAATAAAAACCTCAATGGATAGGATCCAAAGCAAAAAGACAGGACAAAGCAAAGTCCAGAAGTAGAACAACAGAAATTATCTAATCTGAAAACCAGTGAAAGCCAACTGTCAGTGCTGCGGTTAATGGCTCACCCTCCTGTAAACAACACTGGCTGCCGAGGCTGAAGGCCCCACCTAGCAGCGGTGCCGTCCACCTCCCATCAGCTCTCTGCCTGTGGCCAGGAAGGCAGTCGAGGACAGCACAAAGCCTTGGGACCCTGCACCCACATGGGAGACCCGGAAGAGGCTCCTGGCTTTGCATCACCTCAGCTCTGACCATTGTGGCCACTTGGGCAGTGAATCAGCAGACGGAAAATCTTTCTCTCCGTCTCTCCTCCTCTCTGTATAACTGACTACAATAAAAAAATATTTTTAAATAAAAGTACACTAAAGACTGGACATACATTCTGAGCAATGTGTCATTAGTCAATTCTGTCACTGTACAAACATCAGACACGTACCTATACAAGTCCAGATGGTACAACCTACGACACAGCTAGGCCACATGGTATAGTCCATTGTTCCCAAGCTGCACACCTGGCTGACATGTCACAATGTTGAACACTACAGTCAACTCTAACACAATGCGAAATATTTGTTTATGTAAATGTAGACTAAGTTTAGTTAAAACATTAGCTATACTACTGTAGAGGACAAGAGAGTGGCCACCCCACTCTGCATTGAAGAAACAACATTAGCACATATAGTAGTCTGATAATTTGCCAATTAGGAAAGGTGAGCTGTGTTCCAATTCCACTAGACAGTCTTTATCTCTTTATCCAGCTTTTTTTCCCTATTTTTTAACATTGTGCCTGGAGCTATTGTCACCTGTGGTGACAGCTTCTTTTGGACACCTCCTGAAGGACCTGAGCCTGTTTTACAGTTCATACACACACATAAACATACAGATATGTACATATATGTATATGAACACACACCAGTCACAGTTATTATCAACCAATGTTAACTGTACCATACATATTACATATGGTATACTTTTTAAAGAATGGTATTTATTTGAAAAAGTCATAGAGAGAGAGATCTGTCCACTAGTTCACTCTCCAGTCAGCCAGCAGTCAGGGCTTGGGCAGCTAGCAGCCAGGAGTTTCTTCCAGGTCTCCCACACGAGTGCAGGGACCATGCACCTGTGTCAGCTTCTACTGCTTTCTCAGGACAGGACCAGAAGTGCAGCAGCTGGGACGTGAACTGGGGTCCACGTGGGGTGCTAGTGTCACTGATGGCGGCTTGGCAGGCTGCACCACAATGTCGGCTCCGAGCCACACATGACTGATGGTATGATGGGTTTGATCCGACAAACACAAGAGTGTTAAGCCACCATCACAGCTCGAACATGCTGAGATACAGGTGTTTTTCAACTCCATTCTGGCTCACGGCGCCAAAACACGGAATCCGGCACAGCTGCCGGGTAAACCGCAAATGCACTTCAAAAGACAAAGGTTGGGAGAAGGACATCTCATCCCTTAAAACGGAAGTGACTGGATGCTGGGCCACACACCTCCCCACAGGGTTCCCTGCAAAGGCCAGCCATGGGCCTTAACCCTCCTTCCCAGCACTGGCAAGGTGCCCATCAACCGCCCTTTCCGGAGGAGCCCAGCCCCCCTAGGCAGAAATCGGGGAGGGGGTACCTAGTGCGGCCAGTGACCTGGACTGCACCCCTAGTCTCCCCACTTGTACCGTGCGCGTACTAATTGATTCCCGCAGGAGAGACTGCGGGCATGCTCAGCTGTTCCTCCCACCCTTGAACTCCCTTGGGTATGCAGCTGTCACGCCGCTGTGAAAAGCCCAGCAAAGAGAGATCCACTTGGGATGGACCCACCATTCGAGGTTCCTTCAGCTCCAAAATTCTGGACTATTCCTCCCCGGAGACCCAGGGTTGGCGCAGCCAGTGTCCGTCTAAAATGCAGCCGAGGCTGCGACTCACCTCCCTACACCGTGGAGAAACGTCCAAAGCCAAACGCTAGGAGAAAGCGATGTTGTCTAGACCGTATTTCAGGAGAGTGGGTTTATAAAAATAATAAAGTTCTGCTGCTTCAACAAAACAAAACAAAACAAAACAAATCCCCTGAGGGAGAGAGCCAGCGTCCAGCAGCCCCGGAGCCATTATCTACCTCGGCCATCACCTGTGGCCGCGTCTTGACCCGACTGAAGGGTCTTTTCAGAGCCCCGCGCCCACGAGCGGAGCGCGGCGGCTAGCGGGCGGCAGGACTCGGGGAGGGGCCCCACGCCAGCTCGGAGACCATGGCCCCAGCTCGGAGACCATGGCGCCAGCTCGCCATCCAGCGGCGGCCTCCGCTCGGAAACCAGGCCGTCGCAAGGCGTGTCCACGACGAGCAACGTTCACCTTTCCCATTTAGCCCGCCTCAAGCGGCTTCCCAGCCAATCGAAAAGCCAGTAAGAGCCGTCTTCCCGCCCACCTGGGGCGTGGCTTCCACTTTCAGCCAATGAGAGGAGACATTCGCACCCAGCACGTTGCCGCACCA